>NW_015169313.1:8735-24787 GCF_001447785.1 Gekko japonicus
GAGAGAACTCTGACACAAACGGCTCTTTTTCAAGGACAGCTGTGCCAGAGCTTGTGACTGACCCAAGGTCACATCAGCAGGTGCAAGTGGAGGAGTGGGGAATCAAACCCGGTTCTCCCAGATTAGAGTCCGCACACTTAACCACTACACCAAACTCGTATAAAAACATTGATCATAAAACTAAGACAAGTAGAAGAAGAAGAAGAAGAAGAAGAAGAAGAAGGGATTTGAACCCCGCCCTTCACTCGGAGTCTCAGAGCGGCTTACAAACTCCTTTCCCTTCCCCTCCCCACAGCAGACACCCTGTGAGGCAGGTGGGGCTGAGAGAGCTCTTTCAAGGACTGCCCTTGAGAGAACAGCTCTGCCAGAACTACGGCTTGCCCAAGGTCATCCAGCAGGTGCGAGTGGAGGAGGAGTGGGGAATCAAACCCGGTTCTCCCAGATTAGAGTCTGCGCACTTAACCACCGCACCAAATGAACAAATAATAGCAGCAATGGCAACAAAATGAAAAAATTAAATGCCTCCTGCGGTTGGCAGTCTTCTAGCAGGGTCAGTGCGGGTGAAACATAGTGACAAGGACTCTGTTCAAGGGAGGCCGGAATGGATTGGATGCCCACCACCTTAACCGAAGGCCTGGTGGAACAGCTCCATTTTGCAGGCCCTCCGGAACTGTAATAGATCCCTCAGGGCCCTGATCTCAGATGGCAGCATGGTCCACCAGGTCGGGGCCAAAACAGAAAAGTCCCCGGCCCTGGATGATGGTAAGCAGACGACTTTTGGACTGGGGACTACCAGAAGATGTTGCTTTGCGGAGGCCAAGGCTCTATTGGGCAAATACAGGGAGAGACGGTCCCCTAGATATGCTGATCCCTGGCCACGAAGAAGGAGGAGGAGGAGATTGGATTTATAACTTACCCTTCACTACCCAAAGGAGTCTCAGAGCAGCTTCCGATCTCCTTTCCCTTCCCCTCCCCACAACAGACAACCTGTGAGGTAAGCGGGTCTGAGAGAGCTCTTCTGAGGACTGCCCTTGAGAGAACAGCTCTGAGAGAACTTGTGACTGACCTAAGGCCACACCAGCAGCTGCATGTGGAGGAGGAGTGGGGAATCAAACCCCAGTTCTCCCAGATTAGAGTCTGCACTCCGAGCCACTATCCCAAACTGCCTCTCTTAGAGCTTTGAATGCAGAGAGAGAGGGGGGTGAAAGCTGAATGCCGCCGACTTTCAGAACCCAGAGTGGATCGTGCAAGCTACCTTTCTTCAAGAAAGTGAGGACAACATTTATTTTATTCAGCAGCTCAGTGGTTTGGAAGAGAAGCCAATTGGAGACAGAGCCACATATGGGCCTGTCATGATCTGTGCAGGACTGGGAGCAAGGCCTAGTGCGTCCTGGTCCCAGGAGAGACCAGCGTGGGGATGGAAAGCAGATGGCCTACAATCCCCATAAGGCTTAGAGAGGGTTATAGCCAATCACTTCCCACAGATTCTGTGAGGAGATTCTGACTTAAGCTCTGAGGGCTGTGGAAAACAGGGTTTTCTTTCGTCTCTCATCTGTGGCCTGGTCTCACGGAGGGGAAAGGCTGGCCTGGTGAGAGAAAGAGATCCCTCACGTGGCTGAGAGTGAGTACAGGTAGCATAGCCTAGCAGGCTGTGGGCCTGGAAGTAGTGACCAGTTAAGCGAACTAGGTAGTTGTGTTAAGGTAAAGGTAAAGGTTCCCTAGCTCGAAAGCCAGTCGAATCCGACTCCAGGGTTGCGATGTTCATCTCCGTTTCAAAGCCGAAGAGCCAAAGACGTTTCCGTGGTCATGTGGCCGGCATGACTAAACACCAAGGCGCACGGAACGCTGTTACCTTCCCACCGAAGTGGTACCTATTTATCTACTTGCAATTTCTTGCTTTCGAACTGCTAGGTTGGCAGGAGCTGGAACTAGAGATGGGAGCTCACTCCATCATGCGGCACCCGGGTCTCGAACTGCTGAACTACCGACCTTCCACAGCCTGTTCAGCGTCTTAACCACTTGAGCCACCGCAGCTCCTAGGTAGTTGTGTTAGGTTTGTGTTTATTTTGCCTTTAAAACACTGCTAGATCTTTTAGAGCACATTGTCTTGTTTTCCTTGCCCCGGTACTGTGTTAATAATTCCTTTCTGTTTAATTGTTACCAGCCTGGTCATCACGCCTATAGTTCTCGGCTTAAAAAGGGGCATTTTTTGGATGGGCTTGGGAGGGTACCCTGGGCCTTCTCAAGGGACCCGGAGTCCAGGGTGGTGGCAGCGGAAGGTGGAGACCCCCTGGGGTCATGACAGGGTCTCTGCGCACTCTTGAGGGCTCTGGGTGGGACACCAGCTCTTCCGGTGTCTGGCACTGATCAGAAGCAGAGATCCATTGCGGAGTCCTAAAAAGAGAGTAGACCCCCGCCAAGTGGCTTCTAGGCCAAAAAACTGCCCAGCTCTGCTCTCTATAATCCAGAGAGATCCACAGGAACAAGGTATAATAATCCACGGGAACAAGGTATAATCAAAACAACACAAGAACCGTGAAATTATAGCTATGGCAACTTCAGTATTTTCTTACTGTAGTGAATATGTCTCTACAACAGTACGTATCTTAATCACAATAAACAATTCGTTATCACTATCAGCAGTCCATTCTAAGGATGAACGAAGGTGCCTGCAAGTGTTCTTTCCCAGATTAAAGTGCTCGTGTAGTGGTTTGGTTGTAGTGGTTAAGTGCACGGACTGTAATCTGGGAGAACAGGGTTTGATTCCCCACTCCTCCACTTGCACCTGCTGGATGACCTTGAGCAAGCCATGGTTCTGACAGAGCTGTTCTTGAAAAAGAGCCGTTTCTGTCAAGAGCTCTCTCAGCCCCACCTACCTCACAGGATGTCTGTTGTGGGGAGGGGAAGGGAAAGGAGCTTGTAAGGTGCTCTGAGACTCTGAGTGAAGGGCGGGTTATAAATCCAATCTCTTCTTCTCTCAAGGGCAGTCCTCGACAGAGCTCTCTCAGCCCCACCTACCTCACAGGGTGTCTGTTGTGCGGAGGGGAAGGGAAAGGAGTCTGTAAGCTGCTCTGGGACTCCTTTGGGTAGTGAAGGGCGGGGTATAAATCCAATCACTTCTTCTTTTAACTCACAAGGTGTCTGTTGTGGGGAGGGGAAGGGAAAGGAGTCTGTAAGCCACTCTGAGAAACCTTTGGGTAGTGAAGGGCGGGGTATAAATCCAATCTCCTCCTCCTCTTCTTCTTCTCCTTCTCCTTTTTCAGTAAACGGTCCTATGTGCTTCGTTCTTTCAAATCAAGTGATTGTGGATGATATATGGATGTTCTAATGGAGCCTCCGACCGACCTGTCGACCTTTAATTCCGTTTCTTCTCAGCTTCCTCAAAGAGGCAACGGAACCCAATCCATATATACAAATGTCATTCAAAGGCAGACAAAAATTTAACAAAGATTTAACAAGAACCATTTTCACAGTGAGCGACAACAACCCTCACAGGGCTTGGATTGGACACTTAGGGGGCCTGGGGTACTAATCCTGGATCAGACTGAGGGTATCTGAGCCCGTTCGCGGGGAGGGCGGGGTAAAAATGCAAAAATAAAATAAAATAAATAAATAAAAATAAATATCTTCCACCCTAGAGCCCATCATCACTGCCACGGTCTCCAGAGGGGACTTCAGTCTCTCTGAGGTCGACACCTGCTCTCTGACCACACTATCCACAGCCTTTTGGGCAGCTTAATGTCTGCCTGGCAGCACAAGCTGTGTGGATTTACATGTACCGAAAAGACACACTGACCTTGTGAGCTTGCAGAAGAATAAAATCTGGATCCTCTGTGCTGGATTCTTGCTTCTACAGGGGGAGAGAGAGAGATTCTTATTCTACCTTCCCCACCCCATTTTAAATATGTGTCCTCCTGAATCCCGAAGGATAGTTTTTGTAAAAAAATCAGCACAGTATGGAAGAAGCAGAAAAAGCAGCAGCAGTAGAAGAAGAAGAGGCAGAAGAGGAGGAGGAGGAGGAGATTGGATTTATACCCTGCCCTTCACTCGGAGTCTCAGAGCGGCTTACAAACTCCTTTCCCCGCCTCACAACAGACACCCTGTGAGGTAGGCGGGGCTGAGAGTGCTCTTTCGAGAACTGCTCTTGAGAGAACAGCTCTGAGAGAACTTGTGACTGACCCAAGGTCACACCAGCAGCCGCATGTGGAGGAGTGGGGAATCACACCCGATACTCTAAGTGGCAGTGGTGCTCCAGAGTCACAGCCAGAGGTATTTCACATCACCTACTACCTGAGTCTTAACTGGAGTGGCCGGGGATTGAACCTGGGACCTCCTGCATGCCAAGCAGAGGCTCTGCTACCAACCCACAGACCCTAACTAAATGATTACCTTGTTTCAGACCATTGGTCTATCAATGTCTGTACTGTCTACTCCGACTGGCAGCTGCTTTCCAGAGTCTCGGGTGTTTACATCTCCCACTGCCTGATCTTTTTAAGTGGAGATGCCGGGGATTGAACCTGGGACCTTCTGCATGCCAGGCAGAGGCTCTGCCACTGAGCCACGCCCTCTCCGTTTCAAAATTCGCCCTTCATATCGCCGGTGCGGATTATTTGTGATCCTTCTTCACTCAAACTGTAATGAACTTGCAGAATTCACTGCCAGGGCAACCAACTTAGAGGTTTCCAAAAGGAAATTCGGCAGCTCCACGGAGGAGAGGTCCGTCTGTGGCTATTGGCCACGATTCAAGGGTCTCCGGCTGAGGTCTTTGCCATCACCTCCTGCCTGGTCCTTTTTAACTGGAGATGCTGGGGATTGAACCTGGGACCTTCTGCATGTCGAGCAGAGGCTTTGCCACTGAACCACGTCCTCTCCCTGTTTCAAAATTCGCCCTTCATATCGCCGGTACAGTTTATTTGTGATCCTTCTTCACTCAAACTGTAATGAACTTGCAGAATTCACTGCCTGGGCAACCAACTTAGAGGTTTCCAAAAGGAAATTCGGCAACTCCGCGGAGGAGAGGTCCGTCTGTGGCTATTGGCCACGATGACTAAATGGAACTTCCATGTTCAGGAGCAATAGGTATCAGAATACCCAGGGGTCATTTCGTAGAAAAAGGTGCGCTCCTGCAGGAAATGACCCCCAAGAATACCAGTACTGGAGGATACAACGGGGATGCTTTGGCCTCTGTAATCTGCTCATAGGCCCCTCCAGGGGCACCTGGTTGGCCGCTGTGTGAAATGTTGTGTGTCAAGCCATGCTAGGCCATTAAATGGGGTGGCAACTCCCGGCAACTAGGGATTCCAATCAGCTGGGCATGGGCAGTAAAGGACAGGGACCTCACTAGGGGGCGGGGTTTGTTGCATGTGCCCGCCCCCTGGGCTCTTTACTGCCGGAGCTCCGCTCCTGTGCGCTCCCTGCAGGAAATGACCCCCAAGAATGCCAGTACTGGAGGGTACAACGGTGATGCTTTGGGCTCTGTAATCTGCTCATAGGCCCTTCCAGGGGCACCTGAAATGTTGTGTGTCAAGCCATGCTAGGCCATTAAATGGGGTGGCAACTCCCGGCAACTAGTGATCCCAATCAGCTGGGCATGGCCAGTAAATTTTGCCAATTCGGGGTCGGGGATGGGGTCTGGGGACGACAGGGACCTCACTGGGGGTCCAGTGCCGTAGAATCCACCCTCCAAAGCTGCCGTTTCCTCCAGGGGATCAGTTGTGATTCTGGCAGATCTTCAGCCTCTCCTGGACACTGGCGACCTTTGCCCTCAAACCGCCAAGCTGGATCCTATCAGATATGTCCCTGCTCTTTGACAGAGTCTCTAGAAGCAGAGAACCGATTTCCCTGGATCATAGACTCACATAGAGTTGGGAGGGGTCATAGAGGCCATCTAGTCCAACCCCTCCCCCCGCTCAGTGCAGGATCAGCCTCGGGCATCCCTGACGAGGGTTCGTCCAGCCGCTGCTCAAAGGCTGCTAGGGTGGGGGAGCTCACCACCTCCCCGGGCAGCCGGCTCCACTGCTGAGCAACTCTGACTGTCAAAAGGTTTCCCCTGATATCCAGCCAGTCCCTTCCCGCCCTTAATTTCAACCCATCCTTGCGAGTCCTCCTCTCCTCTGCTGCCAACAGGAACAGCTCCCTGCCCTCCTGCAAGTGAGAGCCCTTCAAATGAGCCATCCTGTCCTGCCTCTGCCTCCTCTCCTCCAGACTGAACATTCCCAAGTCCCTCGGCCTCTCCTCGCAGGGCTTCTTGGTCTCCAGCCTCCCCCCCAAAAAAAATCCTCGTCGCTCTCCTCTGCACCCGATCCCGGCAAGTGCTGTCAACCGTTCCATATTCATAGGAAGACTTACCTTAATTCTCTTTGCACCCTGGGCCCCTGGATAAGCCTTGGGATTTAAAGGAGGACAGACATTTGTTAATATGAGAATACATCGCAAAATCAAACCTCTGTGGCAAGAATAAATGTCCAGTGGGATAGACGGGAAACATCTAGAGCTGTAGGGAACTGAAGAGGACTGTATGGGAGCCCCGATTACTGGGAGCCCCGAGATCTGCTGCTGTAGTATGTTGTTGTTGTTCAGTCGCACAGTCGAGTCCGACTCTTCGCGACCCCATGGACCAGATCCCACCAGGCCCTCCTGTCTTCCACTGTCCTCTGAAGTTTGCTCAATTTCATGCTCGTTGCATCGGTGACACTGTCTAACCATCTCATCCTTTGCCGTCCCCGTCTTCTTTGACCTTCAGTCTTTCCCAGCATCAGGGTCTTCTTCTCCAGTGAGGGCTCCCTTCTCATTGGGTGGCCAAAGTATTTGAGCTTCAGTTTCATTCTCTGGCCTTCCAGGGAACACTCAGGGTTGATTTCTTTTAGGATGGACTGATTTGTAGTATAGATGGGACTAAAAAGATTTTCCCCCTTTTTTGATTATTCGTATTATTCATATTTCTCTGGTTTTTATAGATTTATTCTTAATAAGATTTTATTGGGCTGGTTTTAATAGATTTATTCTTAATAAGATTTTATTGGGATGTAATGAAGGCCTGTTTTTAGGTCAGGGTATTTCTCCGGCTGATGCTAACAGACAAGACAAGAGCATTCTTTTGGTACAGAAGAAGGTATAAGGCTCATGGTTCTAATTGTTTAGGTTATAGAGTTGGATTCGACTGGCTTTCGAGCAAGGGAACCTTTACCTTTCAGGGGGAGGAGACAAGGAGGCCAGGCATTGGTGGCAGACAGTTGCTGTCCTCAGCCATAGGCCTGGTGGAACATCTCTGTCTTACAGGCCCTGCGGAACTGCATCAAGTCCCCCGGGGCCTGGATGTAATGAGGATGCCCCGGCTCTGGTGGAGAACAGCCAGATATGCAACCAAAGGAGCACGGGAGCCGCTAATGAAGAGCCACGTGCTTTGGGCAAACAGCAAGATCCTCACTATCTGGCCAGCAATACCGATCCGTCCTTTTCTCAACAACAGATACGGTGCTCCGGCCACGACGACACGGGCTCTCCCTCACCTGCTTCGATGTGCTGAATTCCACCAGCGGCTCCCAAACTCCAAAAGCACCAGGCAAACGAACCTGCACCAGGAAAATAAGGAACAAGTTTCAGAGGGTAGCAGAGTTAGATTAAAGCAGCCAGGCACGTGTGTATTTGTCTATAGAAAGGTAACTTTACTAAAGATTAGGTAAAGGATACTTGGAGAAAAAAGTAAAGTCAATCATGGGGAACCGCAGGGATCAGTACTTGGTCCAATACTTTTTAACTTGTTCATTAATGATTTGGAGTTGGGAGTAAGCAGTGAAGTGGCTAAATTTGCGGATGATACAAAGTTGTTCAGGGTGGTGAGAACCAGGGAGGATTGTGAGGCACTCCAAAGGGATCTGTCAAGGATGGGCGAGTGGGCGTCAACATGGCAAATGGGGTTCAATGTGGCCAAGTGCAAGGTGATGCACATTGGAGCCAAAAATCCTAAATATAAATACACATTGATGGGGTCTGAACTGGCAGAGACTGAGCAAGAGAGAGATCTTGGAGTTGTAGTGGATAACTCACTGAAAATGTCGAGACAGTGTGTGACTGCAATAAAGAAGGCCAATGCTATGCTGGGGATTATTAGGAAGGGTATTGTAAACAGATCAGCCAATATCATAATGCCGCTATATAAATCAATGGTGCGACCTCATTTGGAATACTGTGTGCAGTTCTGGTCACCACACCTTAAAAAGGATATTATAGCTTTGGAAAAAGTGCAGAAAAGGGCAACTCGAATGATAAAAGGGTTGGAACACTTTCCCTATGAGGAAAGGTTAAAGCGCTTAGGGCTCTTTAGCTTGGAGAAAAGACGACTGAGGGGTGACATGATCGAGGTTTATAAGATTATGCATGGGAAAGAGCAGGTAGAGAAAGAGGTACTTTTCTCCCTTTCTCACAATACAAGAACTCATGGGCACTCAATGAAATTGCTGAGCGGTTGGGTTAGAACGGATAAAAGGAAGTACTTCTTCACCCAAAGAGTGATTAAGAAGAAGAAGAAGAGAAGAGATTGGATTTATACCCCGCCCTTCACTTGGAGTCTCAGAGCGGCTGACAAACTCCTTTCCCTTCCCACCCTGTGAGGTGGGTGGGGCTGAGAGAACTCTGACACAAACTGCTCTTTTTCAAGGACAGCTGTGCCAGAGCTTGTGACTGACCCAAGGTCACATCAGCAGGTACAAGTGGAGGAGTGGGCAATCAAACCCGGTTCTCCCAGATTAGAGTCCACACACTTAACCACTACACCAAACTGGCATGGAATTCACTGCCACAGGAAGTGGTGGCAGCTACAAGCATGGACGGCTTCAAAAGGGAATTAGATAAGCTCAAAAATCATGGGATAAAAGGACAAGTCCTTTTATGGATCAAAAACCGGCTAGTTCATAGAAAACAGAGAGTGAGTGTAGGTGGGAAATTTTCTCAGTGGAGGGTGGTAAGCAGTGGGGTACCGCAGGGATCAGTACCTCCTGATGGCACCTGGTATTTTTGGCCACTGTTGGACTGGATGGGCCTTTGGCCTGTTCCAACATTGGCGTCTCTTATGTTCTTATGTTCTTATTCTCGCTATCTCTAAGCTGCATGTTGCTTCTCTGAGAACTTGAGACTCAGACGGGAAATGTTAAGGAGAGGGACAGCAAAGAGCAATCAACCGAAACCTGATGCTCTCTCCCTTGGCTCATCCCCAAACTATCGGTTATTCCTCTAAGCTGAGTTAGTGCGAGCAAGGTCACAGTTTTCTAAGCCTCAGCCTCACACAATTTTGCCTTAGCTCCGGAAGGAGGGCTCTGGAGCAAACTGATTCATGCAGCAGCCAAATCGCTCGCTCACACCTTTAATGCCAGTCGCTCACAAAGTAGAATTTTTGCCACAAGACTCCACAGCTTCGAGGGAGCTATTGATCCCGAACACTAGCCAATTATGCATTCTGTCACCTTATGGGGAAAACGTGCAGACAATTCTGTTGGATCCCTAACAAGAAATTAGGATGCATAACAAACGGGAAATGCTTTCATGACAAACAGGAAGAGGACTTGCAAATGTCCCAACAGGCAGTCTTGCTGAGTCCAGCAGCGCCTCCGAGACCAGCAAGACTTTGGGGGTACGAGCCTTCAAGAGTCAGTGCTCCCTCCATCAGATACCAAGATAAGGAACAGGTGATGGTGCTCTTCAGGGGTCATATCCTGCCGGAGCTCACAGGAGCGGAGCTCCGGCAGTAAAGAGCCCAGGGGGCGGGCACATGCAACAAGCCCCGCCCCCTGCCCCCAGCAGCCCTCAGTCAGAGCAAGAAGCAGCCAGGTAAGCTACAGAGCTCCCCCCGGCCCCCCAGTCCAAAACAGTCCAGTGGCACCTTTAAGACCAGGTTTTATTCAGGGACAAGCTCTCCCTCCTTTGCGAGGATAGATCTGCACTCCCCCCCCCCAATAGCTAGCAATCCAAAACAGTTGAGTGGAGCCTGAGCGGTGGGTATTGCCTTCTGACACACTTCTAGTGATGTCAGGGGGTGTGGCATATGCAAATGAGTAATGCAAATGAGTTATGCTCCTGCACCTCTTTTTCTACGAAATGACCCCTGGTGCTCTTCAGTAACCAAATCAAGGCTCCTCTGGCCCGAGTGGTAAATGGATGATCTTTACCATGAGATTTTGGCTCTCCGTCATCCGCCGAACTCTGGTGCTGGGGATTTCCTCAGAAACGGCGAGACCCTCTGCGTTTTCCTGCCCAAAGGAAGACAGTGTCCATTAAAAGAGGCCAGGCTCGCCTTGACCTGGATAGCCCAGGCAATCCCGATCTCATCAGAACTCGGAAGCTAAGCAGGGTCGACTCTGGGAAGCACTTGGATGGGAGACCTCCAAGGAATACCAGCAGTCGGGAGGCGGGGGCAGGCCTTATTCAGCCACCTCTCTGAATATCTTCCAGGGCCCCAGTAGGGGTCAGTCACCAGAGGTCACCGTGACTTCCAGGTACACACATGCTCACACATGAAAAATATATTTAAAAAATTACACATACACCCCCCCCCAAAAAAAAGAGGTAAGGTTCAAGTTTGGATTCAGGTGGGAAAATGGAACCCCCCAAAAGAGGGGGGGGGGGACTAAACCAACCAAGTAAAAACTTCCACAGGAAGTTCAGAAAACTTATAGAGGGCCAAAAGTCAAAAACATAAGTAAGTACAGACAAAGGGATGTTTATTTCAAACATACAAAAACCATGCAGGGGCCCAAGTAAATGTTAAATCATGAATGTTAAAATCGACAAACGCACAAAAATGAACAGTGTATATAACCTGATCCGTTTCGGCTCACAAGGGCCTTCTTCAGAGGTCAAATGGTACAAAGTGGAGGAGGAGAAGGAAGAGATTGGATTTATACCCCGCCCTTCACTACCCAAAGGAGTCCCAGAGCGGCTCACAAACTCCTTTCCCTTCCCCTCCCCACAACAGATACCCTGGGAGGCAGGTGGGGCTGAGAGAGCTCTTGAGAGAAGAAGAGATTGGATTTATACCCCGCCCTTCACTACCCAAAGGAGTCCCAGAGCGGCTCACAAACTCCTTTCCCTTCCCCTCCCCACAACAGATACCCTGGGAGGCAGGTGGGGCTGAGAGAGCTCTTGAGAGAAGAAGAGATTGGATTTATACCCCGCCCTTCACTACCCAAAGGAGTCCCAGAGCGGCTCACAAACTCCTTTCCCTTCCCCTCCCCACAACAGATACCCTGGGAGGCAGGTGGGGCTGAGAGAGCTCTTGAGAGAAGAAGAGATTGGATTTATACCCCGCCCTTCACTACCCAAAGGAGTCCCAGAGCGGCTCACAAACTCCTTTCCCTTCCCCTCCCCACAACAGATACCCTGGGAGGCAGGTGGGGCTGAGAGAGCTCTTGAGAGAAGAAGAGATTGGATTTATACCCCGCCCTTCACTACCTGAAGGAGTCCCAGAGTGGCTCACAAACTCCTTTCCCTTCCCCTCCTCACCACAGACACCCTGGGAGGTAGGTGGGGCTGCTGACAGCTCTGTGAGAACTGCCCTTGAGAGAACAGCTCCGAGAGAACTATGGCTTGCCCAAGGTCATCCGGAAACTACAACCAAGCAACAAAGTCCCCGTAATACATGTAAGGCAAGAAAGAAAGACAAACTGTTTGTACTACAGTTGTAATGATTTCTTAATAATTAGGAATTATTTCCCTTTCTGTTCCTTTTTGTTTTATTTGTTTGCTTATGTTTGTTTTAGTTTAATAAAAATAAGAAAAAAATGCTTATGTTACATTGGACAGATTGAAAACATGTAGACACGCTGTTGATTGTTCTATCAGTCAAATAGGGGGAAAATGTTTTTATCGCTAATACAAATTTTGATTAGTGATAATACTGTATGTACAAGTGCTGAAATGCTATAGTTTACACAATGCGTTATAGTCACTTTTAAGCAGTTATGTAACCAATTGTTGTATCAATATTAACACCAGGGCTATTTTGGGGCAGGAACGCACAGGAACGGAGTTCCGGTTGGCTCCCAAGTTGGCCACGCCCAGCAGGAACTCATTAGCATAATAGGCCACACCCAACAGCAGAAACTCATTAGGATTGGCTACATTAGGTGTGTGTGGCCTAACATGCAAAGGAGTCCCTGCTGCAAAAAAAGCCCTGGGTTTTGACAACAAACAAGGTAAGCAGAATAAGAAGCAAAAGGTGGGTGTGGCTGGATGACCACACGTCTGGTAACATGGGGTGTGGCCTAATATGCTAATGTGCTGTCAGGGGTGTGGCCTAATATGCTAATGAGTGTCTGCTGTTGGGTGTGGCCTGTCATGCTAATGAGTTCCTGCTGGGCTTTTTCTACAAAAAAAGCCCTGAAGGAGGGTAAAAGTGAATTATGTTGAAGGGCAGAACTGGTGACCCTGACCTGTTGTCTGTTTTATCCTATAAAAGGAGGGCTTTGGATCTTGTTCAGTCAATTAAAACTGTAGGCTCTGATAGCCTAAGGTCTTGAGTGAATCTTTTTGAGAGCCGGTTTGGTGTGGTGGTTAAGAGCAGTGGACTCTAATCTGGGAGAACCGGGTTTGATTCCCCACTCCTCCTCCACATGCAGCTGCCGGGTGACCTTGGGTCAGTCACAAGTTCTCTCAGAGCTGTCCTCTCAAGAGCAGTTCTGGCAAGAGCTCTCTCAGCAGCCCCACCTGCCTCACAGGGTGTCTGTTGTGGGGAGGGGAAGGGAGAGGAGATTGTAAGCCGCTCTGTGTCTCTGAGTGAAGGGTCGGATGTAAATCCAATGTCTTCTCCTTGTTTGACCACTGAGGAAGGCCTATGGGCCGAAATGTGTATGGTCAGGATGGTGTGGTGGTTAAGAGCAGTGGACTCTAATCTGGGAGAACCGGGTTTGATTCCCCACTCCTCCACATGCAGCTGCTGGTGTGACCTTGGGTCAGTCACAAGTTCCCTCAGAGCTGTTCTCTCTGGTTAGGAAAGGCACAAACAGGTATAGGAAAAAGCCTGCATGGTTAACAAGCAAAGTAATGGAAGCTGTAAAAGGTAAAAAGGATTCCTTGAAGCAGTGGAAAGCTGGTCACAGTGAGGCTGATAAAACAGAACTCAGGCTATGGCAAATAAAATGCAAGTCTGTGGTCAGGCAGGCAAAAAGGGAATATGAGGAGCATATAGCAAAAAATGTAAAAACCAACAATAAAACTTTCTTCAAATACATTAGAAGCAGGAAACCAGCCAGGGAGGCAGTGGGGCCCTTGGATGACCAAGGGGTAAAAGGAGTACTGAAGGATGATAGGGAAATGGCTGAGAAGCTAAATGCATTTTTTGCCTCCGTCTTCACTGTGGAAGATGAGAGGTGCTTGCCCACTCCAGAGCCGCTGAGTTCGGGAGGGGTGTTGAAAGACCTGAGTCAGATTGAGGTGACGAGAGAGGAGGTCCTAAAACTGATAAACAACTTAAAAACTGATAAATCACCAGGCCCAGATGGCATACATCCAAGAGTTCTGAAAGAACTCAATTGTGAACTTGTGGATCTCCTGACAAAAATATGTAATCTCTCCTTAAAATCAGCCTCCATTCCTGAGGACTGGAAGGTAGCTAATGTCACTCCCATCTTTAAAAAGGGTTCCAGAGGAGATCCGGGAAATTACAGGCCAGTCAGTCTGACGTCGATACCGGGTAAATTGGTGGAAACCATTATTAAGGAAAGAATTAGTAGGCACATAGATGAACAGAACCTATTGAGGCAGACTCAGCATGGGTTCTGTAAGGGAAGATCTTGTCTCACTAACCTGTTAATGTTCTTTGAGGGGGTGAACAAACATGTGGACAAGGGGGATCCAATAGATATTGTTTACCTTGACTTCCAGAAAGCTTTTGATAAAGTTCCTCATCAAAGGCTCCTAAGTAAGCTCAAAAATCATGGGATAAAAGGACAAGTCCTTTTATGGATCAAAAACTGGCTAATTAATAGAAAACAGAGTGAGTATAAATGGGCAGTTCTCTCAGTGGAGGGTGGTAAGCAGTGGGGTACCACAGGGATCAGTACTTGGTCTACTGCTTTTTAACTTGTTCATTAATGATTTGGAGTTGGGAGTAAGCAGTGAAGTGGCTAAATTTGCGGATGGTACGGAGTTGTTCAGGGTGGTGAAAACCAGTGAGGATTGTAAGGCACTCCAAAGGGATCTGTCAAGGATGGGCGAGTGGGCGTCAACATGGCAAATGGGGTTAAATGTGGCCAAGTGCAAGATGATGTACATTGGAGCCAAAAATCCTAACTATAAATACACATTGATGGGGTCTGAACTGGCAGAGACTGATCAAGAGAGAGATCTTGGAGTTGTAGCAGATAACTCACTGAAAATCTTCTCCAAACAACATTCAAACAAGCATAGAGAAAGATGGCGTCACAGCAGCACGAAACTAAGTAAAAAAATGCAGATTCGACCAGGGTGGGAAACAACTCTTTTAAAGTGAGGGTGAGGAACTCATTCCCATCAAAGCGGCGACTGAGCTCTCTGAGAGCTGTCCCAGGTCCTGAAACAAGACCCATGTTAATGGGGTGCTGCTCTCTGCTCCAAGTATTCACATTTTGCAGTGACTTGGATAGCTCAGGCTAACTCGATCTCCTCACATCTCAGAAGAGTAGGAGCAGAAGGAGAAGCGTTGGATTTATACCTTGCCTTTAACTCAGGGCCTCAGAGCGGCTTACAAACTCCTCTCCCTTCCTCTCCACACAACAGACACCGTGTGAGGTCAGGGGCCGTGGCTCAGTGGGAGAGCATCTGCTTGGTAGGCAGAAGGTCCCAGGTTCAATCTCTGCCATCTCCAGTTAAAAGGACCAGGCAGGAGGGGATGGGAAAGACCCCAGCCTAAGATCCAGGAGAGCTGTCAAGAGGGGCAGTGGCTCCATGGTAAAACATCTGCTTGGCATGCAGAAGGTCCCAGGTTCAATCCCCCGCATCTTCAGTTAGAAAGGACTAGGCAGCGGATGATGGGAAAGACCTCAGCCTGAGATCCAGGAGAGCTGTGTAGAGGAGCAGTGGCTCCATGGTAAAGCATCTGCCTGGCATGCAGGAGGTCCCAGGTTCAATCACCAGCATCTCCAGTTAAAAAGGACCAGGCAGTAGGTGATGGGAAAGACCTCAGCCGGAGACCCTGGAAAGCCATGAAGTGGGGCCTATAGCTCAGTGGTAGAGCATCTGCTTTGTATGCAGAAAGTCCCAGGTTCAATCTCCAGCATCTCCGTTTAAAAGGACCAGGCAAGAGGTGATGGGAAAGACCTCAGCCTGAGACCCTGGAGAGCCAACTGCCAGTCTGAGTAGACAATAGTGACCTTGATGGACCAAAGGGTCTGATTCAGTAGAAGGCCACTTCATGTGTTCAGGTGAGCATTTTCTTTTTAGACAAACTTCAAGGTCATTACTACCTCTCAGTTTCCATTTGCTTTACGAACAGTCTCTGCAGTCTGATCTAAAGTGACCCAAGAGGGCAGAAATGCTCTGTGTGACTGAGCTTTCTACTGCTAACCATGCAAAGTGAACCCACCGTACCATCTGTAGGCAGGTGGGCACTGCATTCCCATGTCAACTTCCCAAGCGCAGCAGCAGAGTGATTAACACATAGAACTCACTGCCACAGGAGGCGGTGGTGGCTACAAGCATGGACGGCTTCAAGAGGGAACTGGATAAGCATATGGAGCAGAAGTCCATCGGTGGCTCTTAGCCACAAGGTATAGGCAGGAGCTCTCGGTCTGGGGCAAGGGATGCTCTGTATTCTTGGTGCTTGGGGGGTGCAACAGTGGGAGGGCTTCTAGTGTCCTGGCCCCACTGGTGAACCTCCTGATGGCCCCTGGTATTTTTGGCCACTGTGTGACAGAGTGTTTGACTGGATAGGCCATTGGCCTGATCCAACATTGGCTTCTCTTATGTTCTTATGAACTGGATAATCATATGGAGCAGAGGTCCATGAGTGGCTATTAGCCACAAAGTATAGGTAGGAACTCTCGGTCTGGGGCAAGGGATGCTCTGTATCCTTGGTGCTTGGGGGG
>NW_015169313.1:24835-27539 GCF_001447785.1 Gekko japonicus
CTGGTATTTCTGGCCACTGTGTGATACAGAGTGTTGGGTTGGATGGGCCTTTGGCCTGATCCAACATTGGCATCTCTTATGTTCTTATGTTAAAAGTGAAATAAGATGGCAGGCGACAAGCAGGTCATGTGACTGCTAACCAGGCCTTTGCTGTTATGGCTGGAGAGAAAACTTTGGAAACCTGCAGCCCAGTTCAATGTCCCTTTTCAATTACTCCCTTTCACGCTCTTGTCTTCTTTATTTAACACCCCCTTTGCCTCCAAGTGAAACACAGGCAGTAAAAATACCTTCACGCAAACTCGTGGTTTCCAGATTTGGAACCGTTTTATTAACCGGACGGCCACTGGTGGACAATGCCAGGACAGGGGAATTGTAGCCAATAAGCATTCTCTAATTAACAATGCTTAATTAAACCATGGGGCTCTAGAAACAATTTAGCAAGGAACTTCATAAGTCTCTGCGGCAAGTGAGAGAGAAAGAATAGGCAGAGCGGTCCTTTCCAATTAAGACTGATTTCTGTGGAATGACTTTTGGAGGTAAACGATGGCAAATCTTGACAGCATAATAAAAAGTAGAGACATCACCCTGCCAGCAAAAGTCCATATGGTCAAAGCAATGGTATCCCCAGTAGTAAGGTACGGCTACGAGAGTTGGACTGTAAGGAAGGCCGAGTGCCGAAGAATAGATGCTTTCGAATTATGGTGCTGGAGAAGACTCATCCTAAAAGAAATCAACCCTGACTGTTCCCTGGAAGGCCAGATCCTGAAGCTGAAGCTCAAATACTTTGGCCACCGAATGAGAAGGGAGCCCTCACTGGAGAAGACCCTGATGCTGGGAAAGAGCGAAGGTCAAAGAAGACGGGGACGGCAAAGGACGAGATGGTTAGACAGTGTCATCGATGCAACGAACATGAAATTAAACAAACTCCGGAGGACGATGGAAGACAGGAGGGCCTGGCGTGATGTGGTCCATGGGGTCGCAAAGAGTTGGACTCAACTGTGTGACTGAACAACAACAACAAAAAATCTTTGCCCCACCTAACTGGAAGGGCCATAGGCTCAATGGCAGAGCTTATACTCATCATATAGAAGGTCCCGAGTTCAATCCCCAGATTCTCCTCCTCCAAAGCGTAGGACAAGGGAAAAAAGAATGTGATTTCTGAATGTGACCTCTGAGGCTCTCTCCTTAAAATATATATGGACAGCTGTCACTGTGGCTATAAAAGTTGAAACATAATAGATCCAGATTTTTGGTATGTAACCTAGAATCTTTTGATTAGAGAAAGTTATAGCAGAACATATATTTTATATCTGCATTTTTGTGTACAAGAAGCCTCTGGAGAAGGATTTAAGATGCAATAGGAATGGAATGCTATTTAGAAGTTGCAAGGCCACCGGGAGCGAAGTTTAAGGTGAGTCACAGCCCTTATCAGCTAGCTCTCCACATGCGAGCCCAGGAAGGGACCCAGCGTTCTCTAATGTTCCCAGTGTTCTGAAGACCAGATAAACAAGTGTAATGACTGACACCACGTAGAGATGCACAGAGTCAAATGATGCTTGTATGGTGTTCACTGCTTGGTACCAATTAGAGTCTCTTTAATGGGTAAGCTATATTTATTTATTTAATTAATTAATTTTATTTATACCCCGCCCTCCCCGCGTGCGGGCTCAGGGCGGCTTACAACAATATGGCACTCAGTGCAATAAAACACAATAAAACAATTTAAAACAATTAGTACATGGGCCGCGCCCAAGGATCCCGCGTGACCAAAACCCTCTCTCCATATTGCACATGTCCTTTCATTCCGAGGGAGGTTGCTGTGGCCTCCTGATGTTAATCTGCCACTCAGCCTCCGGCGGTGCTGCTGAACGATCCCCATTGGTGGTAGTGGTGACGGCGGCGGCTCCTATTCAAAAGCCTGGCGGAAGAGCTCCGTCTTGCAGGCCCTGCGGAACTGCAACAGGTCCCGTAGGGCCCTGATCTCCTCCGGGAGCTCATTGCACCAGATAGGAGCCGCCACCGAGAAGGACCTGGCCCTTGTGGCAGCAAGCCTGGCCTCTTTCAGGCCCGGGGTTGCAAGGCGATGTTGCGACCCCGACCGAAGTGCTCTTTGGGACCTATGTGGGGAAAGGCAGTCCCTCAGGTATGCCGGACCCTGGCCATGTAGGGCTTTAAAGGTAAGCACCAGCACTTTGAAGTGAATCCGGTATGCTATATGTGATGTCATTTGGGGTATAAGACCTTCCGCCCTTCCTGGTTATGGCAGAACAGAGTTTTGGAATGGCTGAAGTGCTAAAGTACTCAGCCCTGTATTCCCTGTTTTAAATGCATTAAACAGATAGTCATCTGACTTCTCCAACCATGTGTTTCCAATTCGGCAACGGGAGGACGCAGCCACAGATTTGTGTATCAAAAGTACCTTGGGTCGCAGTGCTGGAAGGAGCCCAGAGAGCCATCTTGAGCTGGAGTCCACATACCAGTGATCTGACTCCATTTAAGGCAGCTTCATAGTCTCCACTTGGTATTTGTGTTGTCTTTGTTGTTCAGTCGCACAGTCGAGTCCGACTCTTCGCGACCCCATGGACCAGATCACGCCAGGCCCTCCTGTCTTCCGCCGTCCTCTGAAGTTGGCTCAACTTCATGTCCGTTGCATCGATGACGCTGTCTAACCATCTCATCCTTTGCCCTCCCCGTCTTCTTTGAC
>NW_015169313.1:27813-31417 GCF_001447785.1 Gekko japonicus
AGGTGGGGCTGAGAGAGCTCTTTCGAGAAACTGCCCTTGAGAGAACAGCTCTGAGAGAACTTGTGACTGACCCAAGGTCACACCAGCAGCTGCAAGTGGAGGCGTGGGGAATCAAACCCAGTTCTCCCAGATCAGAGTCCGCACACTTAAGCACTACACTAAGAAGGTTCTCATAGAAGATAGATGATAGATGATAGAGGGATATGCCAGGCTACACCTGAGATATGTGTGCCTGTTGCCCTCTAGTGGCAATTTGCAAGAATAACCAATGAAATGCTAAGTTTTATGCCCTAAAAGGCTACAGAAGTCTGGTTGGCAACTTGTCAGTCGCTGCACAGAATTTCATTAGCCAAAGTTAGAAAGCAACACCAAGAAACTGGGCATGCAAAACACAACAAGCTGTGCTTTGGGAACATGTTTGTTTTCTTCCAAGACAAATGGGGGGTAAATACGTAGGCGACAAAATTTAAAAGGACCCAGGCAGTAGGAGACATGAAAGACCTCAGCCTGAGACCCTGGAGAGGAGCCGTGGCTCAGCGGTAGAGCCTCTGCTTGGCGTGCAGAAGGTCCCTGGTTCAATCCCCGGCATCTCCAGTTAAAAAGGATCGGGCAGTAGATGATGGGAAAGATCTCTTCCTGAGACCCTGGAGAGAGGCTGCCGGTTTGAGCAGGCAATACTAACAATTGCAAAGAGGCAGAGGCCTTGACACAGAGTCCTCCATCTTTCTGTGTTATACCTCTGAGGATGCCAGTCACAGCTGCTGGCGAAACGTCAGGCCCTACAATGCCAAGACCACGGCCAGACAACCCGGAAAATCTACAACAGCTCATGCTGACAATGATGGACTTATGGTCTGATTCAGTATATGGCAGTCAGTGTTCCCTCTAAGCTGAGTTAGTGCGAGCTAGCTCACAGTTATTTAGCCTCCGGCTCACACATATTTTGTCTCAGCTCAGGAAGGAGGGCTCCAGAGCAAACTAATTGATGCAGTAGCCGAATCGCTCGCTCACAATTTAATGCCAGTAGCTCACAAAGCAGAATTTTTGCTCACAAGACTCCATAGCTTAGAGGGAACATTGATGGCAGTGATGTGTGACTGTTCTGTTTAGGGGAGGGGCCGTGGCTCAGTGATAGAGCATCTGCTCGGCGTGCAGAAAGTCCCAGGTTCAATCCCTGGCATTACAAATTTAAAAAGATCAGGTAGTAGGTGATGTGAAAGACCTCTCCCTGAGACCCTGGAGAGTGTCAGGTAGCCCCGTCATAGATCTGGAATGTGGAGGGGTGCCCTACTCTTGGTTCTCAGCTCTTCCCTGTCCTGCTTCTGTGCGCTATCTCATGCTTGACCTTGCTGTCTCCAGCTGCAGTTAACTCGACTGGGAACCTTAACGGCTTTTGCGCTTTGCCCGCTTGCCCGCTAGCTTTTGTCCGTGCGCGAGAACTATAATCATTGGCTTGTGCTCCTGGGGGGATGTTCGATTTTACTATAAGTCAGAGGCCCTACTACTGACGGCCATTCCTGACACAATCTGTACACGTGTTCTTTAACACTGGAAACACTAATAAACAGTTATCTTCTTCTGAAGCCCTGTGTGGTGTGACCTGATTGCGGAGCCTGACAGTTACCTGGGTCAGGGCTCCTGCTGGAGGCCGCCGCCTGAAACTAGTGGCCTCAGCTTCTCTCGCCTCCAGTAGCTTTCTTCCTGGCAGTTCTCCTGTACCTTCCGTGGCCAAAGGAGAGGCCACGACTTCCCCCCCAGAAATGGCTCCTCAACATCGCCTGAACTGACTCCTGAAGGGCCTCCGACTCAAGCGTCAGTTGCTGTCGCTCCTTCACTTCTCTGTCAAGCACTTACAAGTGCCGGGTGCTGCACAAAGAAGGCAGGTTTCCCACCTCCCTAAAGACAGGGCACCGATGGTCATTCCTGACCCAAACTGTACACACGTTCTTTAATACTGGAAACACTAATAAACCGTTATCTTCTTATGAAGCCCTGTGCGGTGTGACCTGCCTAAGGAGCCTGACAGAGAGCGGCTGCCAGGCAGAGCAGACAATACTGACCTTGATCGACCGGCGCTCTGATTCCGTATGAGGCAGCTTCCTGGGTTCGTGTTCATGTGATCTGGTTGCATTTTCAGCCTTCTAAGTCGGAGGAGGAAAAACAGAAAAAAATTAAATCAGTTGATCAGATGCAGGTCAGAGGCTTGAAGGACAGAGCGTGAAATCAGGCGTGCCGAAAACTTCATGGCGAACATGCTTGTAACTGGCTTGTCAGCCATCGGGTGGCTCTTGCGCCTTGTGGGCACCTTGGCACCTGAGCAGTCAGGAAAATCAGTTCCCCCACATGCCACTCCAGGGTCACAGTTGCATCGGGTCACCAAAGTGCACAGATACAGTCCAGCACACACACAAAAAATGCTAAGAGCATTTTTAATGGTGTCAGAGAGAAATGGAGCTGTGGTGGCTCAAGTGGTTAAGACGCTGAAGTGCTGGCTGTGGAAGGTCGGTAGTTCAGCAGTTCGAGACCCGAGTGCGCCGCATGACAGAGTGAGCTCCCGTCTCTAGTTCCAGCTCCTGCCAACCTAGCAGTTCGAAAGCAAGAAATTGCAAGTAGATAAATAGGTACCACTTCGGTGGGAAGGGAACAGCGTTCCGTGCGCCATGGTGTTTAGTCATGCCAGCCACATGACAACGGAAATGTCTTCGGACAGCGCTGGCTCTTCGGCTTTGAAACGGAGATGAGCACCGCAACCCTAGAGTCGGACTCGACTGGCTTTCGAGCAAGGGAAACCTTTACCTTTACAGAGAGAAATAAACTAAGACTTCTGCGAGACTGAGTGAGGATATGCATGCGCAACCCACTGAAGGTCTGATAGACTCAAGTGAGCATCAAAGGGTAGGACACAAGGGTCCCCCCCCCATGCCAGTATTTATTTCTCTGTTATTGCAATATTTACTTTAAACAGTTGGTGGCAGCCCATAGTGGTGGAGGCAGGAAGGAATTCACTCTGCATACAGATCCTGATGAATGCACATGCGCAGATGTGGAAAGCAACCTGGGAAACTGGCTCAAGCTGTGTCAGAGGAACTCTGGCTCTCCGAACGAGGAACTCTGTGACTGCAGGCTGCAACTATGCAGGGAGCAGAACACCAGCAGGTGCTCAGTCATATATTTCAAGTTTGATTGAAGGTGCAGGCTATGGCCTTTAAGAACATCAGTCCTGCTGGTCCATCTAGTCCAGCATCCTGTCTCACACAGGGGCCAACCAGTTCCTCTGGAGGGCCAACAACAGGGCAGAGAGGCCGAGGCCTTCATAAGAACATCAGAAGAGCCCTGCTGAATCAGACCAGTGAGGGTCCATCTAGTCCAGCATCCTGCCTCACACGGTGGCCAGCCAGTTCCTCTGGAGGGCCAACAACAGGGCAGAGAAGCCAAGGCCTTCATAAGAACACAGGAAAAGCCCTGCTGGATCAGACCAGTGAGGGTCCATCTAGTCCAGCATCCCGTCTCACACAGGGGCCAACCAGCTCCTCTGGAGGGCCAACAACAGGGCAGAGAGGCCGAGGCCTTCATAAGAACATCAGAAGAGCCCTGCTGGATCAGA
>NW_015169313.1:31652-32779 GCF_001447785.1 Gekko japonicus
CGGAAGAGCCCTGCTGGATCAGACCAGTGAGGGTCCATCTAGTCCAGCATCCTGTCTCACACAGGGGCCAACCAGTTCCTCTGGAGGGCCAACAGCAGAGCACAGAGACCAAGGGCTTCCCTGATGTTGCCTTCTGTCTCTGGGATCCAGAGGTTAGCTGCCTCTGAAAATGGAGGTTCCCTTTTATCACAATGGATGGCCACTGATAGACCTATCCTTTAAAACCCTTGACTGCCTGGAGCACATGTATCTGTTCCCACATGTCCCCATGCAGTAACTACGGTTTCCATGCTACAGCCTGTTAACTGTTTACCCACTTAGGTTGCGGTCACATGCGCCAGATAAAATGGGTGGAGGGGGGGGAGCGAGGCTATTTCCTCCGGAGGAATTTGACCCACAGTTGCATAATCACACCTCCCTTCGAGGCTGCGGCCGCAGTTCGTCAGTATGTGATCAGAGGAAGCGAAAGCGGCATGCAGTGTAGAGGGTACCATAAAACCCGACGATCAAAGGAAGCAAAAGCGGCATGCAATGCAGAGGGGGATTTCTGCTCCAACGTGGGTTTTGTAAAACAATGGAAAGAAAGGACAATGCAGAACCGCCTGCTGTTAGATAGGACATTTTGGAGGTCATTCGTTCATGGTGGTGGCGGAAACTGCCGTCAAGACACATAAGTCTTATTGGTGGCGGAAACTGCCGTCAAGACACATAAGTCTTATGATGACCCCATAGGATTTTCAAGACAAGAAACAAACAGAGGTGGCTTGCCATTGCCTGCCTCTGCATAGCAACCTTGGACTTCCCTGGTGGTCTCCCATCCAAGCACTAACCAGGGCTGACACTCCTTAGCTTTCAAGATCTGATGAGACTGGGCTATTCTGGGCCATCTAGGACAGGGCAGATGAATGGAGGTGGTTTGCCATTGCCTGCCTCTGCGTAGCAACCTTGGACATCCTTGGTGGTCTGCCATCCAAGCACTAACCAGGCCTGACCCTGCTTAGCTTCTGAGATCTGATGAGACCGGGTTAGTCTGGGCCATCCAGGACAGGGCAGAGATGAGGAGAGGTGGCTTAGCCATGGCCTGCCTCTGCGTAGCGACCCCGGACTGCGCGGGCGTGCTCCCACCG
>NW_015169313.1:34169-40719 GCF_001447785.1 Gekko japonicus
ACGCCCAGACGGAAGTCCCTCCCTTCTTCTCCGCTCACTTTTGCCCAGCTCCGACATCTTTTCTTTTTTGTTTACTTTTAGAAAGTTCTTAAAATGTGCTCCAGAGAGACAAAACTTTTTCTCACTTTGTTTCAAATACATCAAAGGAAAACGTCGCTATCCGCTCAGTCCATTCCCCCCCCATTTTCTTTTTCGCTTGTGCAAATAGAGGGTTAACCTCCTCGCCTTGTTCGCTGGGGGGGGGATGTTTTTAGTTCTTTTTCTCTGCATTTTGACAACTCACAGTTAAGCCGATCTTTTCTTTTTCCATTTTTTCGGATGGTCGCTTTATCACTCGGTGACGTCTGGTGGCTCCGCTAAACCCCGTTCGGGGTCGCTCACGCAGCAAGGTCCGTTGGGGCAGGGCATGGCGGGAGCCTCGGTCTCCGACCTCTTGGCCGAAAGAGAGACTCCCCCCTAGTGCGCCCTAAAGCGCCCCGGATCCGAGCTCCTCTCTTCTGAGGGGCTTGTTCGGGTCTCCGCTCGTGCGGATTCCCTCCTCCACCCCGGGCGGGCGAGGCGCCCTCGGGAGCGACCCGAGGATGCGTCTGCCATTCGCGGGAGCCAGACCGGAAGCCGACCCTGCTTAGCTTCTGAGATCTGATGAGATCAAGCTAGCCTGGGCCATCCAGGACAGGGCACTAATTCGTAGAGGTGGCATAAGTCAGAAGTGGCTTGACTGGCACACAACGCAAACAATGACAGACATGACGTGGCTCTTGTTTTTGGTCATCGGTTTGGACCAACATGGATACCCTGCAATTCCTAGCATGAGACGGGACTCCTGATTAAGCGGTTACTCACCCTGCTGGCCTCCTTCTCCCTTTTCCTTTCTCCGGGTCTTTTCTTCAAAGGCCCCTGCAGCTCCTTTGATACAGTCCCCGAGGAATTGTGTTCTTTCTCCAGCTCAAGACTGGAGGACATCTGTAGGGGCAGAAGGAAGGATACACGGCTTCAGGGAAGCAGCTCTGAGACAAACTAAAGCTTGATCTTAGAGCCGGGGGGGTGCCCCTGAAAATTCCCAGAGATTCACTGCCATGGAAGGCCTCTGGCGGACAGAGGCAGGCCAAGAAGAACGCGTGGGGCTGTCAAAATTTGCCTCTGAGTTTTTTCAAACTGCCTTTGGATTCTGTTTTAGTAACTGGTTGCTAATGAATTTTTTCCTGTCATTTCAGACAGACACGTTTCTTTTCCGCACTAGACCTTAAATCCTGGTTCAACCCTGTCCCTGAACTTACATTCTACACTACACGCGAGTTCAGCCCTGTAATTATCTCGGGGTCTTTTGCATTCTACACTATGTGCGAGTTCACCCCTGTAATTATCTCAGGGTATTTTTGCATTCTACACTACACATGAGTTCAGCCCTGTAATTATCTCGGGGTATTTTTGCATTCTACACTACACATGAGTTCACCCCTGTAATTATCTCGGGGTATTTTTGCATTCTACACTACACTTGAGTTTACCCCTGTAATTATCTCGGGGTATTTTTGCATTCTACACTACACTTTTCTCACTCTGCTGACATCAAAACCAATTTAAGGCAAAATAAGAGGCTACTGAGAGGGGAGGAAATAAAGTTGCCAGCTTTAGGTATGGAAATTCCTGGAGATTTGAGGAGTGGAGGCCGGAGAGGGGGACCTCAGACAGGTTACAGTGCCATAGACTCCACCCTCCAACCCAGCTATTTGCTCCTGGGGAACTATTGTTGCCAATCTTGGCCCAGCACCCATCAAACCATTCTCTTCAACCCCCTGCTGTGCAGCTGACTTTCCCCTAGGGTTGCCAATCTCCAGGTGGGACCTGGAGATCTCCCACTGCTAAAATTGATCTCTAGATGACAGTTTCCCCTGGAGAAAATGCCTGCTTTGGAGGGTAGACCTTATGACATTATACCTGCTGAGTCCTTCCACGCCCCCCCAATGCTGCCCTCTACAGAATCTACCCCCCAACACTCCAGGTATTTCCCTCCTTATAGCTGGCAACCCTACTTTCCCCTCAGTGCCTGATGGTAGGCAACTTAGTTTGGTCCAGTCACCTACTTTGGCCTTTGGGAGAAAACATATTGGGGCCAATCCTGATAGGGTTGCCAACTCCCGATGGGAAATTCCTGGAGATTTGAGGGATGGAGCCTGAAGAGGGTGAGGTTTGAGGAGGGGTGGGACCTCAGACAGGTACAATGCCATAGACTCCACCCTCCAAACCACTCAGTCCCTCATGGGGAACCATTGTTGCCAATCTCCAGGTGAGGGCTGGAGACCACTCAAAATTACAATTGCTCTGCAGAAGGGAGGGCGGAAGTCAGCTGAAGTCAAAGGGGCAGATAATGGTAGGTTGATGGTTAGCTGCGAAGGAGATGGGGTTGCCAACTCCAGGCTGGCAAATTCCTGGGGATTTGAGGGGTGGAGCCTGGAGAGGGTGGGGTTTGCGGAGGGGTGGGACCTCAGACAGGTAGAATGCCATAGACTCCACCCTCCAAACCAGCCATTTCATCCTGGGTAACAATTGTTGCCAATCTCCAGGTGAGGGCTACAGATCACTCAAAATTACAACTGCTCTTCAGGGAGCAGAGATCAGTTCCTCTGGAGAAAACAGTGGACTCTGCCATTATACCCTGCTGAGGTCACCACAGCAAAATGACACTGTTTGCCCAAAGCCAGAGCACTCCCCCATAGCCTCTTTCTAGATCTCGTTGTATTTATTTCCACAACGGGCTTTACTGCTAGTTACATATAACATGTGAATAGTAGGACACACTTGTTTCTTCTTATCTACAGTACAAAACCTTTAAAGAGTTCAAAAATAGGAACAATAAGAGGAATGTCAGTTCTTCTAAGTAGAGAGTTCAACAAACCAGGGAGCATCTTCTTAGAGAGGAAAACATTTCACACCTCAGCAATGCTCCCTCTAAGTTGTGGAGTCTTCTGAGCAAAAATTCTACCATGCACACCAGGTTAGGCTTCCAGGCCCAGGAAAAAGGTACCTCCCCCCCCTTACCCCATGCTTAGGTCCTGATGATGATCAATTGTTTAAAAGAAAAGTTGGAAAATTTAAAAAAAACCCAGGGAAATTTATTATGCTCTGCAGGTTGGGCTTACCTCCAGTATGAATTTTTCTTTCTTTTTCTTCTTTGGGGCCTCCGTCACCAGGAGGGATGCATTCTCTAGAGGGGAGGAATCCATCCCTGGATCGAGATGAACAGAGCTGCGTTCCACCTGAAGGAGACAGAAATATCTCAGGAAACACGTTTCCATGTTGAGGAACATAGATCAGACCAGTGGTCCATCAAGTCCACTGTCCTACCACATACAGTGGCCAACCAGTTCCTCTGAAAGGCCAACAACAGGGCATAGAGGCTGAGGCCTTCATAAGAACATCAGAAGAGCCCTGCTGGATCAGACCAGTGGTCCATCGAGTCCAGTGTCCTGCCTCACACAGTGGCCAACCAGTTCCTCTGAAGGGCCAACAACAGGGAACAGAGACTGAGACCTTTCCTAAGAACACAAGAAGAGCCTGGCTGGATCAGACCAGTCCACCCTCCTGCCTCACACAGTGGCCAACCAGTTCCTCTGAAGGGCCAATAAAGGGGCATAGAGGCCAAGGCCTTCCCAACATTGCCTCCTGGCACTGCGTTCATAGGTTAACTGCTTCTGAAAGTTAACTTTAGCCATGATGGCTAGTAGCTATTGATAGGCCTACCCCTCCAAGAATCTCAGGAATTTCAGAAAGGCGATATATTCTGGTTCAGAAATGGTTCCCAAACGGTTTCTGGTCTGACATTTCAAACAGAACCGTTTTAGAACCGGTTTCCTACTGGAATATATTTGTACTTTCATACACAAATGCTTCTGTCCCATTCAGGAAACGGGGCTGAACCGTTTTACCTATAAACCACTTCCAAGTAGTCTTCAGTTTCTTCTCCTGGATCCAAAATACTTTTTCTCGCTGTTTTTCGCCCGCATGGGCAATCTCTGGCTTTTTTTTTTTTTACATTCGCTTTAGAGCACTATAGCGCTATAGCACTATGACACAACAGCAAAACAGCATTATAGCAACCCCATCAGAATGCCTTGAGCGCTATAGCGCTCTAAAGTGAAGTTTTTTTAAAAAAGGTGGAGATTGCCCGCACGGGCGAAAAACGGTGGGAAAAAGCAGTGCAGTCGGAAATGGCAAACCGCTTCAGATCCAGCTGTTTACCGGTAGGGGAAAGCCATTTGACGACGGATCAAAAACGGCTTCAAACCGGCTTAAAAAGGGTAATGTGAAATTCCTCTCTGTCTAATCCACTTCTAAAGCCATCTGTACCTGTGGGCCATGACTACATTCTCTGGCAGCGAATCCCTCATTTTATTGCAAAATTGCCAACAGACTCGGTGGATGAAGGTTTAGGATTGTCGTGTTAGAAGCTTACCTCTGCCTCCTCTATTAGAGACAACTCCTCTAGAGACCAAGCTCCTTCTGGGGTCTCCAAAGTGACATTTTCAGCCGCTCCCCTCTGTTCTAAAGAACTCTCGTCCTCTTTCCACAGAGTCTGTGTCGTGTTCTGCCCTTCGAGGTGGTCCTTTGCTGACGGCTCAGCCACATTTGTCTGGGTAACCATTGCTCCGGTTGTGTAAGACTCCTCCAGACTACGATGAGCAGTTATCAGAACAGTTGGCTCTCCTGTCGTCTGAGGAAAGGTGTTTAAAAATACGTCTGATAAGCAGGAAGAAGAGACAAGGGCTGTTCTTCTGAAAGAGGTTCAGGTCAGGACCAGTGTTCCCTCTAAGCTGAGTTAGTGTGAGCTAGCTCACAGTTTTTTAGCCTCCAGCTCACACATCTTTGTCCTAGCTCAGGCAGGATGGCTCCAGAGCAGACTAATTTATGCAGTAGTCAAATTGTGCGCAGCCAAGGAGGTCCGCGCCTTGCTGGCTGGTTCTAGCAGATGTGAATTAGCAACATCCCTAGGTCTTATTTTTCTCACCCCTCAATTCTTCATTGCATCAGACAAGGCTTCCGGAATGATAAGTATGAACGTATACCAACCTACCTCCTAAGTAAAAGAGAAACTATTTTTGCTATTTCTGTAACTCTAAAGGAACTTGATTGCAAGTGTGAGTGATTCTGTTTTGTGTGTATGTGATTTTGATATTGTTCAGTAAAAAGAAAAACACCAGTCTCATCTCCATCACTGGGAACTCTGGGGCTGACAAGACCTCCGTAAACTTTGGCAAGAACTCACGTTAAATTTAGTTGCCATCTGCTGTACATTAAGCAGTTTGGCTAACAGAGCATTGTTGTAGACTGGTATTGGTTACCTTAGTAATCGTGGCATGAGAGACGGGAGGAGGAGACGGGAGATAAAGATGTTCCTCAGCTTCTGGAGCTCCCCAACCTATGCTTGGGTGGTCTCCTTTGGTGATTTCTGCCAGGCTCGACAGATGCTTATTTGGAACGTCATCTGTTGCTGATGCCTGAAAATTCCAAAACACATTCAGGAAAATAACTGGCCTTCCTAAAAACCTTTCGGGGAGATCTTACCCAGGAGCGCTTGAAGCTGTCCTGTGACTACGTCAGATAATTGGTCTATCGAGCTCTGCATGGTCTACTCTGACTAGCAGCAAATCTTCAAAGTCTCTCACACAGGTGTTTCCTACCTCTGTAACCCCAAGGACCTTAGGGAAAAAACCCTGCCACTTCCAGAGGCGGAGGAGACTGGATTTATACCCCGCCCTTCAGCCAGCGTCTCAGAGCGGCTTAAAATCTCCTTTCCCTTTCTCTCCCTACAACAGACACCCTGTGAGGTAGGTGGGGCTGAGAGAGCTCTGAGAGAACAGCTCTGAAAGAACTTGTGAGTGACCCAAGGTCACCCAGCTGGCATCATGTGGAGGAGTGGGGAATCAAACCCGGTTCTCTCAGTTTAGAGTCCGTGCTCCCAGATCAGAGTCCGCACACTTAATCTCATCGATGCAACGAACATGAAACTGAGCAAACGTCAGAGGACGGCGGAAGACAGGAGGGCCTGGCAGGATCTTGTCCATGGGGTCGCGGAGAGTCGGACTCGACTGTGCGACTGAACAACAACAACAACAAAACCTAATCTGGGAGAACCGGGTTTGATTCCCCACTCCTTCACTTGCACCTGTTGATGTGACCTTGGGTTAGTCACAAGCTCTGGCACAGCGGTCCTTGAAAAAGAGCAGTCCTCGAAAGAGCTCCTTCAGCCCCACCTGCCTCCCAGGGTATCTGTTGTGGGGAGGGGAAGGGAAAGGAGTTTGTAAGCCGCTCTGAGACTCCTTTAGGTAGTGAAGGGCGGGGTATGAATCCAATCTCTTCTTCTTCTTCTTTTACCTCACAGGGTGTCTGTTGTGTGGAGGGGAAGGGAAAGGAGTTTGTAAACCGCTCTGAGACTTCTTTGGGTAGTGAAGGGTGGGGTATAAATCCAGTCTCTTCTTCTTCTTCTTTTACCTCACAGGGTGTCTGTTGTGGGGAGGGGAAGGGAAAGGAGTTTGTAAGCCGCTCTGAGACT
>NW_015169313.1:40755-54917 GCF_001447785.1 Gekko japonicus
GGGGAGCCAGCGCAGAGGGAATGCGTGTGACTGCAAAGTCAACGCTTAAGTCTTGACTCCTCAGATTCTCTGGAGCAAACTGCCAGGGCAGAAAGGGCCACAGTCTAGTTTGGCAGCAAACCCCGACTCCAACCAAACAGCATAACGTTGTTCTCTGGAGAGGGAGCCGCATTCGTCCGTTGCAGAGAAAACTCAGAATCTTGTGGCATCTTGAAGACTAGCCCATTTTTTACCCCAGTATCATTTTTCATGAATTACAGCCTGTGGGCTGTAGTACACGAAATCTGGTGCTGGAAGAAGAACAGGTGAGTCTTTGAATTGCCACGAGACACCTGCCGCTGGCCTTCGGTGGTACTCACCATGCTGTCCGTTGTCTTCTTGGACCCCTGCTTCTTCTTGCCCATCTTGCTCTTCCCCTTCCTGGCGCTGGCCATCTGCTGCGTGACCACATCAACCCCATCCCGGAGGAGAAGGTTGGTTAATTCCTTCAGTAGTGACAGCTGCAAGGAGGAAAAATACCCCCTAAAGCTGTTGGTTATCTAACAGAAGACTAAGAATGAACTCTGCCCAAGGGCAAAACTAGACATGGCATCATCCTCATGGCCACCATAGGGATGCTGCCACCATTTCAATGTGACTTTAAAACGTTGAGGGCCCAGTTGTCATAAGCCAATCTGTGCTGAGTGATGGCTCAGATTTCTCAGACAAAGAGCTACCTGCTGGTCCTGAGCTGGTAATTGAACAAGAGATTAGGAGTCACAGCCTACAGCTGAAACCGAGCCAACGCCTTGTAGCTCTGAAGCAGTAAACAAGTCTTCAGCAGCCACTCCCAGCCCACCTGGCTCACTCACACTCTTGCAGCACCCCAGGCTGTCAAAGACGCTTAGAGTTGCAAGAAAGGAGAAGAAGTGCAAGACTTGTGACCCTTTATCAGCTGTCAATTGAAGAGATAAATGAGTAGTTTCGGGACGACTGCCAAGGAATTGGCTGGGAGTTTAACTCATTAAGACTTGGCTATAAATTCAACTGGGAGAAGCAGCAGTTGGCGGATGCAACAAGTGTGCTTTGCTACTGAGACTGATCCAACATTGGCTTCTCTTATGTTTTTAAATAAATGAATGACTCTACTCTCCCTCGTGCTGTGGCTGCTGCTAACTTTTTTTAAATAAATGGCAGGAGATCCTGTTTGCAGGATCCGTATCTTCTCATGTGTCCCTCTTGCAGTCCAAGATTAAGTATCCCCAAGTTCAGCTTTTATATGTGATCTATGGCTTCAGAACCGAATGGGCTTCTAAAAGAGAATGTTGGAGGTATATTGGAGGAGTGGGTGGGATGCTAGATTATCCAGGAGTGAAGGGAAGAGCAGACAAATATATTATGGCACTAAAAAGCTTGATAGAGATGCTTCACAGAAAGGGAAATGATAGAGGTGAACACTTGCCTGCAATCCAACTGTAAAGCATCTGCAAATTTATGCCGGTGCATAAAAACAACGGCACAGGGCATTGCTATGTATCATTACTATTGTGAGACCTCGCGTATGCCACTTCCTAATCAAGGACACCTAACAAACCAGTGTTGGGGCTGCAGAAACTTTATGGATTATTAATCAATATGCCAACAATCAATAATTCTAAATTGAATATTTTCAGTTATGCAAGTGGACTTTCTGGTACTGTCTCCTGGATGAATCTCTTTTTCAGAATCTTGATGATGTTTTGCTCTTTAGTTATAAAAGGCTGGTAACCTTCGATTTAGGTTGTGTGTGAGAAGGCCTGTATTCTTTTATCTTATAGTAGGAATTGCAGCAGACTGTGGAGTGTTCCGTTTCTGACAATGGAATGCACACATTTAGAATAGAATAGGTGGAGAAAATGGAAAGCCCTTATGTTGCCTTGGAGGAAGGGCCAGGTAGAGATGTAACAGGCAGATCTCAGCACTGAGTGCAGACAAACGACACTTTCATGCACGCAGAATAATGCACTTTCGGTCCACTCCCAATGCACTTTTAGTAATTGCTTGCAAGTGGATTTTGCCATTTCACATGCAGAATAATGTACTCTTAACCCACTTCCAACACACTTTAGTGATCTTTGCAAGTGGATTTTGCCATTTCACATGCAAAATAATGCACTTTCGGTCCACTCCCAATGCACTTTAGTAATTGTTTGCAAGTGGATTTTGCCATTTCACATGTACTTTCAGTCCACTTTCAACACACTTTACTGATCATTTGCACATAGATTTTGCTGTTCCTCACACTAATATCCAGTTGCAAAGTGCACTGAAAGTGGACTGAAAGTGCATTACTCAGGGTGCGTGAAAGCGTGAAGCGTCTAAAGACCAGGGCAAAGTCTGAAGGCACAGGAGTCAGCAAAGTTGTTGGCTGGCCAAAGACCTCCTGAGAACCTGCCTTGAGTCTTTGTCGTCCGTAGGGCCAGCACCTTAAAAGCATCTTCCCAGCGACGCCCAAGGTACAAAGAGTTTTCAGAGTTTCGTTTCAACAGCCTCAAATGAAGCTTTCACTTTACAAACACAGGTGAGACCTACCTTGATACCGTAGGCTTCAAAAAGGCTCTCCAGGTGCTACATAGAGAACAGAGGACAGCAACAATAAATACACTTGTTTGTCAGACCTGATATCAGGACCTGTCAAGTAGCAGAGAACTTACATTGCAGGAAGATAAAGTGAGGTGATCATTCACACGAGGCATTATGTGGCATCAAAAGTTCCCCCAAACTGCACCCTATTTCCTGCGCCTTCCACTGAGGGCTTTGTTATGGAGGAGGAGGAAGAGGAGGAGGAGAGGAGGAAGAGACTATATTTACACCCTGCCCCTCACTCAGTCTCAGAGCATCTTACAATCTCCCTTCCCCTCCCCACAACAGACACCCCATGAGGTCGGTGGGGCGGAGAGAGCTCTTTCGAGGACTACTCTTGAGATAACAGCTCTGAGAGAACTTGTGACTGACCCAAGGTCACCCAACTGGCTGCATGTGGAGGAGTGGGGAATCAAACCCGGTTGTCCCAGATTAGAGTCTGCGCACTTCACCACGACACCAAACAGGCTCTTGAGCAATTTAGTTTTTATTACTGGCCGTCCCAACTGGGGCTTTTAAAACTGAGACTTGTATTCGCTTTATAGTTGTTGCTGCTGTTTTGTTTTTTTATCATTGTTTTTATTTATATCGTAAGCGGCCTTGAATTCTGCGAGGGAGAAAAGGTAAAGATAAAGGTTTCCCTTGCTTGAAAGCCAGTCGAGTCCGACTCTAGGGTTGCGGTGCTCATCTCCATTTCAAAGCCGAAGAGCCAGCGCTGTTCGAAGACGTTTCCGTGGTCATGCAGCCGGCATGACTAAACACCAAGGTGCACGGAATGCTGCCACCTTCCCTATTTATCTACTTGCAATGTCTTGCTTTCGAACTGCTAGGTTGGCAGGAGCTGGAACTAGAGAGCTCACTCTGTCATGTGGTACACTTGAGTCTCGAACTGCTGAACTACCGACCTTCCACAGCCTGCAGTTCAGCGTCTTAACCACTTAAGCCACCGCAGCTCCTTACGAAGGAGAAAGGTGGCTAATAAAACAGTTTAGGTAAATAACAATAAAACAAATATCTCTCGATCTACCTTGATATCCATTCCCTGGCCAGGAGGTCCACGATCCCCCTTGGAAGAAACACAACAGTTAGCACTAGAGTTTGGAAGTGTGTCACATGACATCCAGGAGGCGGAGTGAGGAATTCGGAAAGCCCCTGACTAGACTCTTGTCCTACCGTGAACTCACAAGGTGGCAAGAGGACAGCCTTTTTCTCTCAGACTCCTCCTCCATCTGCAAACAGCTACTCTGACCTACTCTGTCGTTCTAACTATTACAACCACATAACATGCGCAAAGTGCTTTAAGCATGACAAAAAAGAAAAGAAAAGCCATTCTGCTTATGAAAATCACTCAGGGCTGTCCATCATAGAAGGTGGAATTAATTTAAGTGCCCCTCTCAGCAGCCAAAGCTGCTATTGCATTGCATTGGAAATCTGGTGTTTAGCCTGATAGTCCTCTCTGGCATTAAAAAAACCCCAACTTTTGAGAATATTATATTTTGGCAAAGATAACTGAACGTCCTTCTCAATCAGATTTTAATTTCACTGAGCCTTATTTTGTTACAATTTGGTTCCCTATTTTGGAATATCTGATTCAGCGAGAAGAGATTCCGAGCGCAGTAAGAAATCTCCAGTTCTGGTAGAAATATCTAGGGTAACAATACATCTTTTAGAAGAGAAGGTTGGATTTATACCCCATGGCCCTTCACTACCCAAAGGAGTCTCAGAGCGGCTGACAAACTCTTTTCACTTCCGCTCCCCACAACAGACACCCTGTGAGGCAGGTAAGGATGGGATAGCTCTCTTGAGAACTGCTCCTGAGCGAAGAAGAGGAGATTGGATTTATACCCCACCCTTCACTACCCAAAGGAGTCTCAGAGCGGCTTGCAAACTCCTTTCCCTTCCCCTCCCCACAACAGACACCCTGTGAGGTCGGTGGGGCTGAGAGAGCTCTGACAGAAACTGCTCATGAGGGAACAGCTCTGAGAGAACTGTGATTGACCCAAGGTCACACCAGCAGCTGCATGTGGAGGAGTGGGGAATCAAACCCGGTTCTCCCAGATTAGAGTCCGCGCACTTAACCACTACACCAAACTGGCTTTAAACATTACAAGTTAACTCCACGTTTATTAATCTAAATTTTTATAACTATAATACAATACTGTCACTGTGCTCTGAAGTCTGAACTCGAAGATGCCACCAAAGAGTCAGAGCATGCAGTTGAGTATGGTAGTGCTAGAAGTCACCTGCTTGCCCTCCCTTCCTCAGGCCCATAGCTATGGTGGGGCTTTCGGGGGCACCGCCCCCTTTCTTAAAAAACCATTTAGAGACATTTTTTAAAAGGCGTGTGCTCCTTTAAGCAGAGTGGGGTGCTGTAGTTGACTAATTCCCTCACTGGGCAAGAGGGTTGGAGTAGGTGACCTCTAGGATCCTAACTCTGTGTCAAGAAACTGGTCTCCTTTAAGAGAGTTTTTCTGCCCAAGTGTTAGCTTGCTTGACTCTAGAAGTCAATTTCCCCACCTGCTCTGCCGGCTTGTTCTCAGAACTGTTGCTTAGGCAGGCAGAAGTGATTAACTTGCAGCAGCTGAGACTGTCCTCTAAAGTGGTCGACAGCTTGCAACGTAGAGATCTAACCTTGTCACAGCTTTCTGTTGGCTCAATGACTCTTCCTTTCTGCACTGAGAACTTCAGCCTCACCAGAACAGAAAGTTGCCCCACAAGCCACAAACTCCTGACTACGGGCCTGCCCCCTCCCTCCTTCATGGGGACATGACTCGGGCCACAACACGGACGCCAGGGAGCTGTTGCCTCTGGCACCCTAAGAAAGTATGCCAGCTCTGTTTCAAAACAGGAAGTGACACCATGGCGCTCTTGGGTTTTCAAAAGGTTATATGGTGTAGTGTATTCAAAGCTGCCTTGAATGCATTGTATGTGAAACATCTAATTGAACTGCCATGTTGAGCTTCGTCCTGGGCTAGGATCCAAATACATCCAATCAGGTTGCTAGCCCAGGAACTAACAGCCAATCACTTTACAGCAAGCTCCCTGAGCGGGAACGTTCATGATTGGTCCTTATGCGAGCAACCTCATAGGTTGATAATTGTACAGTGGGCGTGGCTATATTAGCCGGGAATGTTTAAAAGCAGGACAGCTGCAATGTAAAGGCTGTTCTGGCAATCAGATGTTGATCCGTGTTGGAGTTGTGTTCGAGTTGAAGAATAACGCTGTGTTCTTGCTGAATCGCTCTCCGACTATCTTTGTTAAGCGAGCGACTTAACATATGGGTCCTGAAACTCTTACAGCGTTGTGATGTCACTTCCTGGCTCAAAACAGGAAGTTACTTCCTCGCACTGTTTTACCCTCCCGCCTTCCTCCCACTGCTCCACTGAGCAAGTCCAGGGGACAGGAAGAATCACTGGGGGGGGGGGTCACTTGCCCTTACGGGGCAAGCGGCAAACCTATATCCCAGCTAGAAGTAGCCTAGGTCTGCCTAGAGGGGGGCAGGCTGGTCCCGAAGCCACCCACCCTTTGAAGGACGCACAGGAAATGGAGGCCAGTGCAGTCCAGGCGGGTGGGAGCGCCCCTGCCCTTCCGACCCCCAGGAGGCTGGCGAAACCCAGTCCTCCTCTAAAAGCAAAGATCCCGCCTCCCACTCCCGGATCGGTCGGGGCCGGCTTTCCCCGTCCCTGCATCAGTGACAACGGAGCCCAGATGGAAAAGCCAAGGAGCTTTTTGCTTGGTGATCTCTCGTGGGAACCCGCGCCTGATGGGCTTCCATTCCACAGAAATCTGGTGTCTGCCTCGACAGATTCCGGTGGAATGAAGGGCACCCAGGCCACGGTTGTCTACTGAGGCCGAGCGAAGCACGCCAAGAAGTTTTGGTGTCACCCGGAGGAGGGCCATCGATATTTTGCATTCTGGAAGGAGATGCACTTTAACCACTTGAGGGTCGCCCCTTTGCAGATGCCCGCCAGGTCCTTTAGTGCCCTGGAAACAAGGCATTCATTTGGAATACTGTGTATAATTCTGGTCACCACCGCTCCGAAAGGATATTATAGCACTGGGGAAAGTGCAGATGTTACGTATGCCGACCGCCACCAGGGGTCCACGGCTAAACAGGAGCTTGGTCCCCAAACACAAAGGGGACCTAGGATCCTTGTCCACCTCGAGTCCACCAATAGCACCCTTGGCGGGAGATTCAAACCCTCCAATGGGGACAGAGGTGTGCCGGGCGGAGCGTATATAGTTGGCCTTGCAGGGCCGTTTTTCATTGTCTTGTGAAGTACAATAAATGCGTCTGAACGCATGTCGTAGTCCGAGTTCTCCATGTGTCGAACCCAGTGCTTTTCAGCAGAAAAGGGGAACTGGAATGATAAAAGGGTTGGAAGACTTCCCCTGTGAAGAAAGGTTAAAGCGCTTGGGGCTCTTCAGCTTGGAGGAACGACGGCTGAGTGGGGACATGATCGAGGTTTACAAGATTATGCACGGGATAGAGCAGGCGGAGAAAGAAGTCCTTTTCTCCCTTTCTCACAAGACAAGAACTCCTGGGCACTCCATGAAACTGCTGAACGGTCAGGTCAGAACGGATAAAAGGAAGTCCTTCTTCACCCAAAGAGTGATTAAGACACAGAATTCACTGCCACAGGAGGTGGTGGTGGCCACAAGCATGGACGGCTTCAAGAGGGAATTGGATAAGCATATGGAGCAGAGGGGAATTTCTGTTCCAACGTGGGCTTGCTAAAACAACGGAGGGGAAAGCCAATGCAGAATCAGCCAGTGTGAACTGGCAAATTCCAGTTGGAAAGTGCCTCGAAAATGGATTATTTGATGTATGTGACCGCAGCCTTTAGATCCAGCAGCATGGATTATAGAAGCTGCTATCGTTTATGAGGAAATCACTGTGCTCCCATGCATTGACTTGGAGTGCCATCTTTCCTAGGGGGTTAAAGCTTTCTATAGGCCTCCTAAGGAAGGGAGGAGGAGGAGGAGGAGGAGGAGATTGGATTTATACCCCGCCCATCACTACCCAAAGGAGTCTCAGAGCGGCTTACAAACTCCTCTCCCTTCCCCTCCCCACCACAGACACCCTGTGAGGTCGGTGGGGGGCTGAGAGAGCTCTGACAGAGACTGCTCTTTTTCAGGACAGCTCTTATCAGAACTACGCCTTGCCCAAGGTCATCCAGCAGGTGCAAGTGGAGGAGTGGGGAATCAAACCCGGTTCCCCCAGATTAGAGTACGCGCACTTCACCACTACACCAAACGGGGCCAGAACCCTGAGTTGGTAGAACGGACTGCACCTCTTTAGGCTGCAGGGGTGGGGGATGCCTCTCCATGTAGAAATACCCTCTGGAAATTAAAGAAAGATCGGCACATCAGGGATAAAGATTCTCGCCCAGCCCTCTTCCTGCTAGTTTTTTACTCGCAGGGATTTTTTTAATGTTTATTTTGGTAGAGAATTCACTAATGCAGGCCCCCCCCCCCACCTGCAGCCTGAAGTGGTACAGCCCGGTCCGCTGTTCCTAGACTGTGTTGCCTCAGTCCCGTTTCATTCGGCAGTATTCAGGGCCACGAATAAAATCAACTATGCCCAGTGGGTTCGATCAAACCATCTTCCAAGGAGCCTTCCTGAAGCCGAAGGTTCCTTCCTCCGGCTTGAGGGGCTCCTCCTTCAATAGGAGTCATTTATTGTAATTCGGAATGGTCGACTGGAATGGCAGATTGGCATGTATTTCTCTGGCCTGGTGACAGAGGAGACATAACACAGGTCCCCCCTCCCCACAAGTGGGGGATGGGGGTGTAGGGCGGCCAGATCCATGCTGGGAAACTCCTGGAGATTTGGGGATGGAGCCTGTGGAGGGGGGAAGGGACCCCATCAGGGTACAGTGCCATAAAGTCCACCCTCCAAAGCATCCATCTTCTCCAAGAGAACTGATCTCTGTAGTCAGGAGAACAGCTGTATTTCCGGGGGGATCCCCAGGCCCCACTTGGAGGTTGCAGCTTTGAGAATGACAGGAGTACTCCGTCCATGAATGTTAGTTGCACAATGTGTCTTTTGTAGGACCGGCAAAAAGCATCCATACAACTATTAAGAAGGCTGTCCCCCCTTTTGGAAGACTTCATGCAAGGAGAAGTGGGCTTATAATTCTAGAAACTCCCGTTAAAACACTGATGCAAAATTGTCTGGTAGTTAGCAATCTGCATGTACTGACTGTTATTGCTTATTGAATGTAATGAATAGTTATACCTGACTAGGATGAAAGAATGACACACGATGCACTTTACTAAATGATGGCCATAAATCGAACACCTTCGTTTGCTAAAAGGTCTTTGCAGTGTATATTTATTTGTTACTAGACCCACCTGGAGGTTGGCACCCCTGCTGCATAACCTCCCACCCACACCTTAAAGAAAAGGATGCTGTTGGTTACCTCCATACTTGAGAGGAGACGGATGGAGCGTAAGAACCGGGTCTCAGTTAATTACCCTCAGCATTCCAAAATTAAGAAGGCTACATTTACACATCAGTCTCCAATTCTGACGTATTTATTTGCTTCGCTATGTTTTCCCCTCGGAGCTAAACCCAAACAAGTGGTGACCATGTAAACTAAGCTGGTCATTCCAGTTTGATCCTTGCATCTGTTAAATGGCTTTATTATGCTGCATGCTAATTTGCTGCACACCTATATATATGGACTGAGAACTTCCATTTCAATGTATCTGAAGAAGTGTTTGTGCTTATGAAAACCTATACCTTGAATAAAACTTTGGCTGCAGTCAGACACGCTAAATAATAAACTTTCAGTAGAAGTAGAATTTTTGCTCACAGGACTCCACAGTTTAGAGGGAGCATTGCTCCAGAGCAAACTAATTTATGCAGTCACCAAACCGCTCGCTCGCACCTTTAATGCCAGCAGCTCACAAAACAGATGTTTTGCTCACAAGACTCCAAATCTTAGGGGGAGCATTGTTTCCAACTGGATTTTACTGTGTGAACTGCCAAAATCCAATTGGGAAGTGCACTGAAAGTGGATTGAACGTGGATTATTTTGCGTGTGTGACCATAGCCATTATTGGTCTTAAAGGTGCCAATGGACTCAAATTTTGCACTTGTCAGGACCCACAGTCAATCACTTTAGCACACACTTCCAAGAAGGTGTTATTTTATTGTGAGAACTATATTCACTGTTAAGAATAACTAATACTAAGCAAGCAGGTATAGATATAGTATACTCAAAAGGCCCTCCCCCCCATCAATGGGCCAATTGGGCACTCTCCCGCGGGCGGGAAGAACCGTTGGAGTGTAGGCGAGGAAACGAAAGCAGTCCCACGGTTGAAATATGGGAAGACACTACACCAGCTAGCGAGCTACAAGGTCAGTGATAAGGAGTAGAGGCGCCAAGGGGAATGGAATGCGGGCCTGGCTGGTACACAGGTCAAGCGAGTGAACTGAAACCCATAAACCTAATGGCAGTGTGGCTGGCAGCACTGTACCGTGAGTAAGAGCGACTAAAGCTGGAGCAAGGAGGAAGACCTAATACTTGAGTCAAAAGGGAAGGTGGAGGATAAATCTCTCCTTATATATAATTGAGTAAGAACATTCTATATGAAAGTGTAGGTGAGGAAACGAAAGCAGTCCCATGGGACCGAGCTACAAGGTCAGTGATAAGGAGTAGAGGCACCAAAGGGAATGGAATGCGGGCCTGGCTGGTACACAGGTCAAGCTAGTGAACTGAAATCCATAAACCTAATGGCAGCGTAGCTGAAAGCACTGTACCTTGAGCAATGTTCCCTCTAAGCTGTGGAGTCCTGTGAGCAAAAATTCTACTTTGTGAGCTGCTGGCATTAAAGTTGTGAGCCAGCGAATGGGCTACTGCATAAATTAGTTTGCTCTGGAGCCCTCCTTCCTGAGCTAAGACAAACATGTGTGAGCCGGAGGCTAAAGAACTGTGAGCTAGCTCACACTAACTCAGCTTAGAGGGAACACTGACCTTGAGTAAGAGCGACTTAAGCTGGAGCAAGGCTCCTTACATTGGAGGAAGACCTAATACTTGAGTCAAAATGGAAGGTGGAGGATAAATATTTAAATAAATAAATAAATAAATAAATAAATACATGTCGTTCAGCGGAGTGGCCAGACAGGGGTAGGGGGCATCCTATATACATCGAAACAAATCAGACACCATTGCTGTGTGAAGCCATATAACAGATTCACTCTCGTCTTCTTCCAACAGGATAAAGAAATGGTACCTTCTCTCCTTTGATGGCAAAGCTGCTTTCCAGAGGAGGAATCTACAAGCGTCAGAGGGACAAGGAAGATTAGTGCGTATCAGGGACAAAGAAATACCACCTTTTTGGGGGGGGGAGAAGCACCTTCCAAATGTTCTCCAAGTGCTTCCAGGCAGGGGTCATTTTGTAGAAAAAGAGGTGCTCATTAGCACGACTCATTAGCATAACTCATTTGCATATGCCACACCCCCTGATCTCACCGGAAGTGTGTCAGAAGGCAACACCCACCACTCAGGCTCCACTGGACTGTTTTGGATTGCTAGCTATTGGGAGTGGCCGCGGGGGGGTTTGGAGTCGGGTGGCCTCTGGCGGGAGCCGTGGTCGCCCGGGCCAAGATTGGGGGGGCAAGGCGGGGGACGGAAGGCCGATGCCTCCGTTGCCCGGCCCTCTACAGAATCCACCCCCCAAACCTCCAGGTATTTCCCTCCTTAGAGCTGGCAACCCTACATTCCCCTCAGTGCCTGTTGGTAGGCAACTAAGCTTGGTCCTGTCACCTACTTTGGCCTTTGGGAGAAAACACATTGGGGCCAATCCTGATAGGGTTGCCAACTCCAGATGGGAAATTCCTGGAGATTTGAGGGATGGAGCCTGAAGAGGGTGAGGTTTGAGGAGGGGTGGGACCTCAGACAGGTACACTGCCATAGACTCCACCCTCCAAACCAGTCAGTCTCACATAGGGAACCATTGTTGCCAATCTCCAGGTGAGGGCTGGAGAGCACTCAGTATTACAACTGCTCTGCAGAAGGGAGGGCAGAAGTCAGCTGAAGTCAAAGGGGCAGATAATGGTAGGTTGGTGGCTAGCTGGGAAGGAGATGGGGTTGCCAACTACATGCTGACAAATTCCTGGGGATTTGAGGGGTGGAGCCTGGAGAGGGTGGGGTTTGCAGAGGGGTGGGACCTCAGACAGGTAGAATGCCATAGACTCCACCCTCCAAACCAGCCATTTCGTCCTGGGTAACAATTGTTGCCAATTTCCAGGTGAGGGCTACAGATCACTCAAAATTACAACTGCACTTCAGGGAGCAGAGATCAGTTCCTCTGGAGAAAACTGGACTCTGCCATTATACCTGAGGTCACCACAGCAAAATGACACTGTTTGCCCAAAGCCAGAGCACTCCCCCAGAGCCTCTTTCTAGATCCCGTTGTATTTATTTCCACAACGGGCTTTACTGCTAGTATTTAAATAAATAAATACACGTCGTTCAGCGGAGCGGCCGGACAGGGGTAGGGGCCATCCAATATACATCGAAACAAATCAGACATCATTGCTGTGTGAAGACATATAACACATTCACTCTCGTCTTCTTCCAACAGGATAAAGAAATGGTACCTTCTCTCCTTTGATGGCAAAGCTGCTTTCCAGAGGAGGAATCTGCAAGCGTCAGAGGGACAAGGAAGATTAGTGCGTATCAGGGACAAAGAAATACCACCTTTTTGGGGGGGGGAGAAGCACCTTCCAAATGTTCTCCAAGTGCTTCCAGGCAGGGGTCATTTTGTAGAAAAAGAGGTGCTCATTAGCACGACTCATTAGCATAACTCATTTGCATATGCCACACCCCCTGATCTCACCGGAAGTGTGTCAGAAGGCAACACCCACCACTCAGGCTCCACTGGACTGTTTTGGATTGCTAGCTATTGGGGAGGGGGACATGCAGATCTGTCCTCACAGAGGAGGGAGAGCTTGTACCTGAACAAAACTTGGTCTTAAAGGTGCCACTGGACTGTTTTGGGCCAGGGGGCCGGGAGGGGGGCTCTGCAGCTTACCTGGCTGCTTCTTGCTCTGACTGAGGGCTCCTGGGAGCAGGGGGTGGGCCTTGTTGCATGTGCCCGCCCCCTGGGCTCTTTACTGCCGGAGCTCCGCTCCTGTGCGTTCCCGCAGGAAATGACCCTTGCTTCCAGGTCTAAAGGAGTACTTCCTGTGGTATCTGGGCAACCTTCAGATGCTCCATCAGGCTCAGGGGAAGGGGCTCTCTGAAGAGGTGAGGGGGGTGCCCCTCCTTGATACTCTCCAGGAGGTGCTGCGAGGTCTGCCTGTTTGCCAGAGCTTCTCATGGGGGGGTTGAATGGCAGGCCTCATTTAAGGGGCAATGGAGGGAAGAGGAAGAAGAAGAAGAGTTGGTTTTTATACCTCACCCTTCGCTACCTGAAGGAGTCTCAGGGTGGCTTACGGTCTCCTCCCCTTCCTCTCCCCACAACGGACACCCTCTGAGGTAGGCGGGGCTGAGAGAGCTCTGAGAGAGCTGTGACTGACCCAAGCTCACCCAGCTGGCTTCATGAGGAGGAGTGGGTAATCGAACCCGGTTCTCCAGATTAGAGTCCGCCGCTCTTAAGCACTACACCAATCTGGGAGAGATTCAGGGTCTGTTATTTCATGTTTGATTTTGAACTGGAATTATTCTTAACGATGAATGTTTTCTAGCCAGGATTGTAAGCTGCCTTTAACCATGAGGATAGGCATGATATAAAAGGGCTAGAATTTTCTAGCTGCTAGACAATCTTTGGATCTCCTGGCTATAGTACACACAATGCCATACGACGGCTGCGATCACACGCACAATTAGCCCCACATAGGTGCGAATGCCGGGCGGATTTAAAGGGCGCGATCAGATGCAAACATCTGGGAAGCGCCCCACACCCATCGGCAACCCGTTTTTCTCTGCCGCAGAAGCGGAGTAAAAAGGCACTGGGGAAAATCCGGTAGCAAACGGGTTGCTACAGGCAGGGGTCATTTCCTGCGGGAGCGCACAGGAGCGGAGCTCTGGCAGTAAGGAGCCCAGGGGGCGGGCACATGCCACAAGCCCCACCCCCTGCTCCCAGCAGCCCTCAGTTGGGCCACGAGGAGCAAGAAGCAGCCAGGTAAGTTGCAGAGCCCCCGCCCGGCCCGCCTTCAGGTACAAGCTCTCCCTCCTCTGTGAGGGCAGATCTGCACATTCCCCCCCCCCAATAGCTAGCAATCCAAAACAGTCCAGTGGAGCCTGAGCGGTGGGTGTTGCCTTCTGACACACTTTCGGTGATGTCAGGGGGTGTGGCATATGCAAATAAGTTATGCTAATGAGTTATGCTAATGAGCTCCTGCACCTCTTTTTCTACGAAATGACCCCTGCCTGGAAGGCTCAGGGCGGCTTACATAAGAACAGGGGTCATTTCCTGCAGGAGCGCACAGGACCGGAGCCCAGGGGGTGGGCACATGCAACAAGCCCCACCCCCTGCCCCCAGCAGCCCTCAGTCAGAGCAAGAAGCAGCCAGGTAAATTGCAGAGCCCCCCCCGGCCCTCCCGG
>NW_015169313.1:55035-55249 GCF_001447785.1 Gekko japonicus
AGTGGAGCCTGAGCGGTGGGTGTTGCCTTCTGACACCCTTCCGGTGATGTCAGGGGGTGTGGCATATGCAAATGAGTCATGCTAATGAGTTATGCTAATGAGCTCCTGCACCTCTTTTTCTACGAAATGACCCCTGGCTACAGGCCACAGATGGACTTTCCCCTGTCTGATTGGGCCATCCCGACTCTGTGCCATCGTTTCCCCCCTTCTCAGT
>NW_015169313.1:56629-60476 GCF_001447785.1 Gekko japonicus
TCCCCCACAGTTTCGTGATCCTGTTTTTTGAGGATCACGAAACTGCGGAGGAAATCGGGCGAGGTCATGGGTCAAATGCAGCCCCGCGGCTTTGGGTGTGAAATTGACCAATAGTGTCGGGGAAAATGGCGGCGCAACCGTGAGGCAGCTCTAGTGCGAAATCAGCCTGGGCGTCTGTTCATCCACAGAACCCACCAGTTAACAATCCCTCACTGAAGTCCCTCCCCTCCCCAAACCCTGCTCTCCTCAGGCTCCGCCCCCAAAATCTCCAGGTATTTCCCAACCCACCGCTGGCCACTCAAGGTGAGTCTATCCTCCGAATTGGCCATTTTCTCCAGAGAAACTGAACTCTATATGCTGTTGGGGTCTTTAGCCAGGTTATGCAACACAGGGCTTCATGAGAAGATAACTGTTTATTGGTGAATTCAGTACTGTCTATTGGTGAATCCAGTACTAGAGACACGAGTACAGCTTGTGTCAGGAATGGCCGCCAATACAAGGGCCTCTGACCTATACTAGAATCAAACATCCTCCCGGTACTAAGAGAATAGAGTTGTATATACTTTCATTCATATATTTTAACTGAGGAAATTCGATATCTTACTGTAATGCTTAAATTGTGTTGCGTATTGGAAGGAACTTGTTATATTGTAAGAAACAAATCAATAAAAAACAAACAAACACATTCCCCCCGGGAATGGATACATCTCTCGCGCGCGGGCAAAGCAAGCAGGCAAAGCAAAAAGCCATTAGCTTTCCCAGCCGAATAAAACTGCAGCTGTAGCATCTACAAGGTCAAGCATAAGACAGCAAACAGTCGGTGAGCCAGGGAGAGCTGAGACAGAAAACGGGAGGGCACCCCTCCACGTACCAGACCTATGACAGGGCTACCTGACATATGCTGGAGTCTAGTTGTAATACCAGGAAGTCCGTAGGCCCAACTCTATCTCGAGGGCTGATGTTCTCGACAAAAAGTTCAGCATCCCGAGGGCTAACGGGAAAAGCTTGCAAGGGCCGTGTGTGGCCCTTGGGCCATAAATCCCCCTACCTCTGCCCTGGAAGGGTTGCCTGTTGACCATGTAATCCTTCCACGTTGTCACATGCTGTTGGGGGGGGGGAGCGACTAGAACTTCCTTGGTGGCACCAACATTCAACTTACATCCCGGCCTGGTTCTCCCGGGTCTCCTTTCATTCCTCGCTCTCCAGGGCGTCCCGGAAGGCCCAAAGGACCCTGCAGAATTAGAAAGGGGGAAATCAGCAAACTGCCCTAGCTTGGCCGAATGCAGATCTGGGCTGTAAAGACTGAGCATGGGGCGCTCTTTGTCCACCTGTCCTCCTTCCATTCCCTCCACTTGGGAACACAGGAAGTGGCCTTATACCGAGTCACTCTGGGTCCATCAAGGTCAGTATTGTCTACTCAGACTGGCAGCAGCTCTCCAGGGTCTCAGGCAGAGGTCTTTCCCATCACCTCCTGCCTGGTCCTTTTAACTGGAGATGCCGGGGATTGAACCTCGGACCTTCTGTATGCCAAGCAGAGGCTCTTCCACTGAGCCACGGCCCCTCTTTGCAGCTCTCCAGGGTCTCAGGCTGAGGTCTTTCCCATCACCTACTACCTGTTCCTTTCAACTGGAGATACAAAGGATTGAACCGGGGACCTGCCAAGCAGATGCTCTGCCACAGAATCAGACCAAGATGGGTAGTCGTGTTAGTCTGTCTGTATCAGCAGAAATGAGCTGCGGTGGCTCAAGTGGTTAAGACGCTGAACTGCAGTGGTGGGATAGGAGCTTTTATGACTCAGTGCTCACTTCTTCAGATACAGCAAGAATGGGAGCCCATCTCTCTGATTTACTGGAAAGTGAAGTGATTTCAGATGCCGAATGACATTAGCAGGGAAATGACAATAGCAGGTGAATGACAATAGCAGGCGTGATTGGATTTAGATGATACATGCAGAGGGGTGATAGGCGTGGAGAAATCAGCATTGGTAAAGAGACAAGAAACCTAGGTCTCGATTCAGTCCAGGTGAATGCGTTGCCTTGAGCTTCATTATCAGTTGCAATTAGAAATCACAGTTAAAAAGAGAGACTGCTGAATTGCAACTGATAATGAAGCTTAAGACAATGCATCCACCTGGACTGAATCGAGACCTAGGTTTCCTGGGACCTTCTGTGTGCCAAGCAGATGCTCCACTGCCCTTCCCCCAAGGACCACCAAGGAAGTCCAGGGTCACTGCACAGAGGTAGGCAATGGCAAACCACCTTTGTTTGTCTCTTGCTTGAAAAGGGTTGCTCTATATGTTGGCTGTGACTCAACTGTCTATTTTTAACTGTTTTTCTTTTTGCCAAACAATGGGCACCCTTCCTTATCTTGGAATGGAAAGGTCGGCTTGGTAAAGACTGGTTTTTGGTTGGTTATAACTTGTTAATTTGGGATTTACAATGTTCTTGAAAGCCCAATGAGCGTTTTCCTAAAGGCAGGCTCACCCCATCTCATCAGCCCGGTATTGAGAGGACGTTCAACCGTTCAAGCAACCTCTGTAACGGTGCCAATGTCTGTGAGATTTGCAGGTGATCTTGTCCACCCCAATGTGGAACAACTTCCCCTGCTAGTGTTGCCAACTCCAGGTTAGGAAATTCCTGAAGATTGGGGGTGGAGCCTAGGGTTGATGCGGTTTGGGGAGGGGAGGGACCTAAGCAAGTTATAATGTCATACAGCCCACCCTCCAACATTTGTTTGACATATTACTATTTATATTTGCAATCGGCATTAAGTATCTTCTGCTTACCCTTTCTCCTCTGGGCCCAGGAAAGCCTGTCTCACCCTACAAAATGAAACAAAAAGGATGGAAATCGTTTGCTTAAAATTGGGGCCAGTTCATAAGCAGGTATCTCGGCTCATTGGTGGGTGGGACTGTGGCTTTGCATGGTCAAGCTCCAGCTTGGCTCACGGAAGATCCCAGGTTCAATCCCTGGCATCCCGAACTCTTGGGCATCACCCGTTAAAGGCTGTCATGAGGAGGCATGCGATGGAAAAGACCCTTCTCTGCCGAAGACCCTGCGGAGCCACTGCCAAACTGAGGCCCCGGTCACACGGAGGATTTGCCGCGCTGAAGTCACGAATGTCAGGCGGATTTTCAGTGCGCGATCACACCGCAACATCTGGGAAGCATAGTGTACCCGTGGCCAACCCGTGGCATCCCGCCGAAGATGCGCAGTAAAAAAATTACCTCTAAAAGTGCACTAATATCCAGAAAATGCGAGGCAGGGGCGAGCGTCTGATTGTGGGAGCGCTAATATCCTGTGGCATCCGGCGCCCGTCCAGATCCCGTCACAAACCGGATGTTTTTCGTAAGCACATGTGCACAAACACATAACTAAAAGCATGAAATGCTTTCCGCACCGCTTCTTTGCCACGCTCCAGCATCGCCGTGTGATCGCCAGCTAACAGCCGAAGCACGGAGACGCGGGGGACCGTGTGATCGGGCTACCGCGCTTCATTTTGCTGCGGGGCAATCAGCCACGCCTCCCCCCCCCCCCACCTTTTTTCCTGCCTTTCCCCTTCTGCCACTGTCCCCTTTGAAACGCAGACTGCGTTCTCAGGGACCGATTTCCCCTTCCTTCTACTCTCCCACTCACTTGAAGATGACAAGAGAGAGACACGCGGTCCTCTCTTGGCACCGTGAGTCCGATGGGCCTCTCGCCGCCTGCTTCCATCCTTCAGCTAGTAAGTTAGTACTCTGTCCTGTCTCTGCCCTTTCCCATCCCAAGTGTAAGGCAAAGGTAAAGGTTCCCTTGCTCGAAAGCCAGTCGAGTCCGACTCTAGGGTTGCGGTGCTCATCTCCGTTTCA
>NW_015169313.1:63089-64029 GCF_001447785.1 Gekko japonicus
TAATAATAATAATAATAATAAAGCACCAGCATTGTTCACAGAAGGTCCCAGGCTCAATCTTTGGCATCCACCTCTCTCCGACATTACCAATTAAAGGCTTAATAATAATAAAGAACCAGCATTGTTCACAGAAGGTCCCAGGCTCAATCTTTGGCATCCACCTCTCTCCGACATTACCAATTAAAGGCTACCAGGAAGCATGTGATGGAAAAGACATTTGGCAACCCCTACCACTTGCTGAACAGGCTGTGGTGGCTCAGAGGTTAAAGACGCTGAGCTGCAGACCGGAAGGTCGGTAGCTCGGCAGTTCGAGACCTGAGTGCCACGTGACGGAGTGGGCTCCTGTCTCTGGCCCCAGCTCCTGCCAACCTAGCCGTTCGAAAGCAAGAAATTGCAAGTAGATAAATAGGTACTGCTTTGGTAGGAAGGTAACAGTGTTCAATGTGCCTCAGTGTTTAGCCATGCCAGCCACATGACCACAGAGAAGTCATCGGACAGCGCTGGCTCTTCAGCTTGGAAACGGAGATGAGCACTGCCCCCTAGAGTCGGATTCGACTGGCTTTCGAGCAAGGGGAAACCTTTACCTTTACCCTTTTTTAAACCTGTTGATTTCTGAACACAGAGCTGCAGTTCAAGTAGACTGAGGCCCCGTTCACACGGAGAAGTTGCCGCGCTGAAGACATGAATGACAGGCGGATTTTCGGTGCGCTATCACACCGCAACATCTGGGAAGCGTAGTGCATCCGTGGCTAACCCGTGGCTTCCCACCGAAGATGCAGAGTAAAAAATTACCGCAGAAAGTGTACTAGTTTCCGGAAAATGTGGGGCAGGGGCAGGCGTCTGATTGCGTTTCCATTTGAATCCCGTGGAATCCGGTGCCCATCCATGTCCCGTCGCATACCGGATGGGGTTTTAAAAAAAGTCTCCACAGGATGCACAC
>NW_015169313.1:64348-64790 GCF_001447785.1 Gekko japonicus
CCCCCCCGAATTTTCCGGCCTGTGTAACCAGTTTCTGTTTAGTCGGCTACCCTACATACTGGAAAGGTTCCAGGGACAGAATAGGCATCCTATTGTTTTTCCAGGCTCTCATTGATCTGTACTGCGTTTCCAGAATGCCAGGGCTCAGCTGGACAGATCCAGTGCTTTCTTAGTTTCTACTTACATCTTTACCTCTTAGGCCGGGCTCTCCTGGGTTCCCACTCAGTCCTGGTTCACCTTTCTCACCCTTCGGACCGGCTTCCCCCTGAAACAACAAGACGTCCATCTGTTTGTCTACATCTCTCCTTCCTTCCTTCCTTCCTTCCTTCCTTCCTTCCTTCCTCCCTCACTCACTCACTCACTCACTCACTCACTCACTTCTCTTAGAGGGAGCGACTCAGCATGTCTGGGCATTGGGGAGCGTCACATCACTCTGAGTGTA
>NW_015169313.1:64917-78004 GCF_001447785.1 Gekko japonicus
GTGCCAGAACTATGGCTTGCCCAAAGTCATCCAGCCAGGTGCAAGTGGAGGAGTGGGGAATCAAACCCGGTTCTCCCAGATTACAGTCCGCGTACTTAACCACTACACCAAACTGGCTCTCAGAGTCTCAGTCTCAAAGCGGCTTACAAACTCCTTTCCCTTCCCCTCCCCACCACAGACACCCTGTGAGGCAGGTGGGGCTGAGGGAGCTCTTGACAGAAACGGCTCTTTTTCAAGGACAGCTCTTATCAGAACTACGGCTTGCCCAAGGTCATCCAGCCAGGTGCAAGTGGAGGAGTGGGGAATCAAACCCGGTTATCCCAGATTTGAGTCCGCACACTTAACCACTACACCAAACTGGCTCTGCCAAATTCTTCAGGCATCAAGAAGGCAGAAGAAGAAGAAGAAGAAGAGATCAGATTTATACCCCACCCTTCACTACCCAAAGGTGTCTCAGAGCGGCTCACACACTCCTTTCCCTTCCCCTCCCCACAACAGACACCCTGTGAGGGAGGCGGGGCTGAGAGAGCTCTTGACAGAAACGGCTCTTTTTCAAGAACAGCTCTTATCAGAACTACGGCTTGCCCAAGGTCATCCAGCCAGGTGCAAGTGGAGGAGTGGGGAATCAAACCCGGTTCTCCCAGATTAGAGTCCGCGCTCTTAACCACGACACCAAACTGGCTCTCAGTAAAGTGCTAGTAATCACGATGTTGTTTCACGATGGCAGCCATCACCCGATGGTCCGTTCTCGCAGTCAGCTCGTAGGTCTTTCCTTTAGGCGGCTGGCACAGGCCACCATTGTGGTCAACTCCAGGGGGCAGGGCTCTCTATCAGTGACTACAATTAACCAACAGACTTCAGCATGGCACTGGCTAGACAGAAATCTCTCCGTTCCCTGCCATATTGATTCCAGTCAGATTCCCATCTCTTCTTGGTATAGATCAGGGGGTTGGCAATCCCTGGCACGTATGCTGAACTGTGGCACATAGACTGGGTCTCTGCCAAGCAATTAAGGCAGACCCTTGCACCACTGGGGCATGTAGTATGGCAGAAGGCATCATCTCTTGGCCCTGCGTAGGCATCCGCTGAGTCCAAAGCAATCTCCGGAGGCAGCGCTGGCAGCAGCATCGCTGGGGCTCAGACTGCTCCCAGAACGTTTGGCCAAGAACTGCCCTTCTCTTAGAACATAAGAACATAAGAGGCGCCAATGTTGGATCAGGCCAAAGCCCCATCCAGTCCAACACTCTGTGTCACACAGTGGCCAGAAATACCAGATGCCATCAGGAGGTCCAGCAGTGGGGCCAGAACTCCAGAAGCCCTCCCACTGTTGCCCCCCCCCCCCAAGCACCAAGAAGACAGAGCATCACTTGCCCCAGAGCCCCTATCTATACCTTGTGGCTAATAGCCACTGATGGACCTCTGCTCCATATGCTTATCTAATTCCCTCTTGAAGCCGTCCATGCTTGTAGCCGCCACCACCTCCTGTGGCAGTGAATTCCATGTGTTCATCACTCTTTGGGTGAAGAAGTACTTCCGTTTATCCGTTCTAACCCGACCGCTCAGCAATTTCATGGAGTGCCCACGAGTTCTTGTATTGTGAAAAATACCTTCAGCTTTTTTGTTTGCCAGGACACCAACACCTTTAAGAGCAGACAGTGAGTTCTTTTGGATGAGGCAGACAGGACAAAACAGTTGCCTACCTCTGGTGTTAGAGTTGCTCGTAGACCCAGAGAAAAACATCCTGTCCCTTTAACAGAGGCTTAATGCATGGAAATGGGTAGCTAAAACTTTTTATGCCGCATTCGGCTCGTAAGTCTTTCCCTTACGCGGCTGGCACACGCTGCCGTTGTGGGCAACTCCAGGGGGCAGGGCTCTCTATCTTCAGAGCAGAGGTCCATAAGAGCAGAGGTCCATCGGTGGCTCTTAGCCACAAGATAAAGATGGGAACTCTCAGTCTGGGGCAAGGGATGCTCTGTCTTCTTGGTGCTTGGGGGGGGGCAGCAGATCTGCCAAAGCTCCGCTCCTGTGCACTCCTGCAGGAAATGACTCCTGGTTGCCGTACAAATGACTGAGCGAACATATGCTTTGAACTCCCTGAAGCACAATATATCAATCCAAAGTATTATTGCAACTTTAGTTGCTGTAGATCTTGCGGACTGTTATGGCCGTGGTCTTGGCCTTGTGGCACCTGACGTTTCGCCAGCTGCGGTGACTGGCCTCCTCAGAGGAATAACACAGAAAGATGGAGGACTCTTTGTGTCAATGTGAGAAGCAAAATGGTAGGCAGGTCATTTATATCTACTCAGGAAGGTGGGGTAGGGCGGAGTTCTTGTAGGAGTTCCCCAGGCTGTGAACATGGTAATGGAGGAGCTTTCCTGAGGAGGTTCTTTTGCATACGGATTGGATGTTGAAATTCTAATTTTATCTAAATTCTCATCTCATCTCATCTAATTGTACTCCATCTTTCTGTGTTATACTTCTGAGGATGCCAGTCACAGCTGCTGGCGAAACGTCAGGTCCTACAATGCCAAGATCACGGCCATCCAGCCCAGAAAATCTACAGCAACTAATGAACTCCGGCCGTGAAAGCCTTCGAGAACATATTATTGCAACCGCTGTTCAAGGCTCAGATTTACACTTACCTTTTGGCCTGGTTTGCCAGATAAGCCGACATTTCCCTGCAAATAAAGACATGCAGGAATCAGTACACAAGTGTATCTCGATGTGGTTCCTGAGATCTTTGTAAAAAGACATTAACCTCAAAAGAAGCAAATGCACGCCAGTCATTACATGCCAAAAGTAGCAGATCTCACAGTCAACACAAAGAATCAAGAAAGACAACTGTGCAGCAGACTCCTGAAGATGTTCTCTTTTAAACTTGACTCAGTTCTATGGGATTCATAGCTCACATAGCATCTATGTATAGGTGATCGGATTTAGTTCTAACTTACTGTATTTTTCGGACCATAAGACGCACCTGACCTTAAGACGCACCTAGTTTTTAAAGGAGGAAAACAGGGGGGAAAATATTCTGAACCTTCGGTCCATAAGACGCACTCACTTTTCCTCCCACTTTTTTTGGAAGAAAAAGTGAGTCTTATGGTCCAAAAAATACGGTAGTTTGTTGTGACTGTTGATGTATGTTGTAAAAATCTGTATTGATGACCAACTGGTTGGTTTGTAATTTTGGATTTTCAGGAGAGTTGTATACTGTTTTGCAGTTATTATATTTCTTGATATGTTATACTTCCTCTTAATAAACAGGTTAAAAAAAGAAAAAAAAGACAACTGTGCACGACAACGTTAATGTAGCCTGATGATGTCCAATCTGTACAAAAAAATAACTGAAGAACCAATAAATAATCTATGAAAGTATTATGTATATATATATATTTTTATCCATTCAAAGAAGTCTCCGGATTACAATCTTCATTTCAGGTATCTTCTTCCAGAATGTCATAATATTGTAAATCACCAGGTTCAAAATCTCACAACACTTCAAAAAACTTCTGTTTTCATTCTTGGTCAGTACAAAAGTGTCAGAGAAGGTTAGGAAGTTTCACAAGGTGGGCCAGCAGTATCTCATGAAGCAAAGAACTTCTCTCCATGCTGCTGATCTGGTCTTGCCTCCTACATGAGTGGGAGGCGAGTGTGGTGTCGTGGTTAAGTGCGCAGACTCTAATCTGGGAGAACCGGGTTTGATTCCCCCACTCTGCCACTTGCACCTGGCTGGATGACCTTGGGCAAGCCGTAGTCCTGATAAGAGCTGTTCTTGAAAAAGAGCCATTTCTGTCAAGAGCTCCCTCAGCCCCACCGACCTCACAGGCAGTGTTCCCTCTAAGCTGTGGAGTCTTGTGAGCAAAAATTGTACTTTGTGAGCTGCCGGCATTAAATTTGTGAGCGAGCAATTTGACTCCTGCATCGATTAGCTTGCTCTGGAGCCCTCCTTCCTGAGCTAAGACAAAAAATGTGTGAGCCAGAGGCTAAAAAACTGTGAGCTAGCTCACACTAACTCAGCTTAGAGGGAACACTGCTCACAGGGTGTCTGTTGTGGGGAGGGGAAGGGAAAGGAGGTTGTGAGCCGCTCTGAGACACCTTTGGGTAGTGAAGGGCGGGGTATAAATCCAATCTCTTCTTCTTCTTCTACATGCCACCATGTACATGCCATGTAGGATTATAACAGGAGGGAACCCACGGATATGTTCCACGAACATCAACACTTTTCTCTATCATAAGGACCCTTCTGCTGGTGTATGAGGCTCTCAGATCTGCGAGCTCAAACCCCATAGCTAGACTGTTAGTGATTTACATTCCTAGCCTGCTCAATTCCTAGAGCTCAATTCCTAGAGCTAATACATTCAGAATACAGATACTAAAAAAGAAAAATCTGACCCCTAAAAGGTAAAATATAATGGTGGCTAAGAGACCAGAGAGTCACTGGTTCAGGCCTGTAGCCAGGATTTTGTGGCTTGTGGGGCAAAACATTTTTCCAGTGGGGTTGAAGTTCTCAGTGCAGAAAGAAAATCCATGTGGCCAGTAGAAAGCGTTTACCAGGATAGATCTCTAAACTGCAAGCTGTCAACCACTTGAGATGGAAGTTCTCAGCTGCTGCAAGTTAATTACTCATGCCAGCCTAAGACACGATCCTGAGAACAAGCCGGCAGGTGGGGGGGATGACTTCTATAGTCAAGAAAGCTAACACTTGGGCAGAAAAAGCTCTCTTAAAGGAGACCAGTTTCTTGACACAGAGCTAGAAGGGGTCCCAGAAGTCACCCACTCCAACTCCCTTGCTCAGTGCAGGAATTACATAAGAAGTCCAACACTCTGTGTCACACTCAGTGGCCAGAAATACCAGGTGCCATCAGGAGGTCCACCAGTGGGGCCAGGACCAGTGGGGCCAGGCCCACTGTTGACCCCCCCCCCCAAGCACCAAGAAGACAGAGCATCCCTTGCCCCAGAGCCCCTATCTATACCTTGTGGCTAATAGCCACTGATGGACCTCTGCTCCATATGCTTATCTAATTCCCTTTTGAAGCCGTCCATGCTTGTAGCCACCACCACTTCCTGTGGCAGTGAATTCCAAGTGTTAATCACTCTTTGGGTGAAGAAGTACTTCCTTTTATCCGTTCTAACCCGACCGCTCAGCAATTTCATGGAGTGCCCACGAGTTCTTGTATTGTGAGAAAGGGAGAAAAGTACCTCTTTCTCTACCTGCTCTTTCCCATGCATAATCTTATAAACCTCAATCATGTCACCCCTCAGTCATCGTTTCTCCAAGCTAAAGAGCCCTAAGCGCCTTAACCGTTCCTCATAGGGAAAGTGTTCCAACCCTTTTATCATTCGAGTTGCCCTTTTCTGCACTTTTTCCAAAGCTATAATATCCTTTTTAAGGTGTGGTGCCCAGAACTGCACACAGTATTCCAAATGAGGTCTCACCATTGATTTATATAGGGGCATTATGATATTGGCCATTCTGTTTTCAATACCCTTCCTACAACTACAGCACCCCACTCTGCTTAAAGGAGTTTAATTTAGAGATCTATTCTGTTACCAGCTTTCTATTGGCTAAATGGCTTTTCTTTTTGCACTGAGAACTTCAGTCTCACCAGGAAAAAATTTGTCCCACAAACCACAAAATCCTGGCTACGGGTCCTTCTGCACTCATTCTGAGTGGGAAAATGATTTTGCCCCATTTCATAGCAGCCTTCATTAGCTCCAGAATGGAGGAGCACTATCACAGGAAGACAACTCTCAACCAGGGGTCATTTCCTGCAGGAGTGCACAGGAGCGGAGCTCCGGCAGTAAAGAACCCAGGGGGCGGGCACATGCAACAAGCCCCACCCCCTGCATGAGCCGGAGGCTAAAAAACTGTGAGCTGGCTCACACTAACTCAACCCCCTGCGCCAAGCAGCCCTCAGTCAGAGCAAGAAGCAGCCAGCTAAGTTGCAGAGCCCCCCCCCCCCAGATAGCAATCCAAAACAGTCCAGTGGCACCTTTACGCCCAAGGTTTATTCAGGTACAAGCTCTCCCTCATCTGTGAGGGCAGATCTGCACGTCCCCCCCCCAATAGTTAGCAATCCAAAACAGTCCAGTGGAACCCGAGTGGTGGGTGTTGCCTTCTGACACACTTCCGGTGATGTCAGGGGGTGTGGGATATGCAAATAAGTTATGCTAATATGTTATGCTAATGAGATCCTTCACCTCTTTTCCTACGAAATGACCCCTGCTCTCAACCATGTGTCTGCTTTGTAAACCCAGGCAAGTGGCTAGAACATTTCCCCATCTTTCCTTTCTGGATCTATCGGCATTACTTACCCTTTCTCCGGGCTCCCCCTTCAGTCCTAGTTGCCCTGGAATGCCATATCCTGGGTTTCCCTGTAGAAATCAAGACAAGATTAACACCAAAGCAACCATTTTACACCTTCTTGTCAAACATACAGGAGGCTGTAGGTGGGCTTACGGTTTTGATATAACACCAACGGCAACTACTTCAATAGGTGGAAACAAAATCCTGACACTGGTCCGTTCTGCATCTGCCATTCGCTCTGCATTTTATCAGCACTCGACCTGGTTCTCCCTAGCCTCGGAATATCTGTTTTAATTGCATTGCCTCGGATCCTGGTTCCTGCATTGGCTAGTGTCAGGTTGCCATCTATTTTGCTTTCAACGCTGGCTCCCGCATTGGTACGCAGATTTTCCTGTATCAGTACTTGCCTCGGCAGTCATTAGCTGCCTGAGCCAAGTAATTCATGGCGAGGTGATGATGAAAAAGATCAATGAAGCCACATCAAGTTGTCTGCTTATTTTTCCCTTCGAATCGGAAGTGAAGGAAGGAAAAGGTGCCACTCAAAACCACATTCAGATATCCCAGGGCAACACCGTTCTAACTGCGGTCACCCCTGAACAGCCATTAAGTCGTTATCTTTGTCAGGGGTCGTTTCATAGAAAAAGAGCTAGGGGAACTCATTAGCATAACTCATTAGCATATGCCACACCCCCTGACATCATAAGGCCCGGCGGTGGACCTGCAAGGCCGGCGGGAGTGCGAGGAAGCCCCGCCAAGGCCCTCCCTGGCCTCAGGCAGGCAGGGGTGGGGAGAGGCGGGGAGGAAGCAACTTACCCTCCCTCTTCTCCTGCCTCCTCCTGGCTGAATGAGGGCCGGAAGTGGGGCAGCCGGAAGCAAAGGGTGTGGCTTCATCGTGTGCCCCGCCCCCCACACCTCACCCGGGGGAACTGCGATCCCCCGCGAACCCCCCTGAATTGACCTCTGATCTTTGTAGGCCCTGATCTTTCACCAGCAGCTGTGACTGGCATCCTCAGTGGTATAACACATAAAGGTGGAGTACTCTCTGTGTCAAGGTAGGCAGGTAATTTATATCTACTCAGGAAGGTGGGGTCAGGCTGAGTCGTTATGTTCAGCCACTGCCAATTTCTCAGTCCTACCCCACCTTCCAGAGTAGATATAAATTACCTGCCTACCATTTTTTTCTCACCTTGACCCAGAGAGTACTCCATCTTTCTGTGTGATACTTCTGAGGGTGCCAGCGACAGCTGCTGGCGAAACGCCAGGTCCTGCAATGCCAAGACCGCGGCCACACAACCTGGAAAATTTTTACAGCAACTAATGAACAATGGAACTCCGCAACAAGACCCGGCGGATCAAAATTCATGGTTTGAGAGGTCTTCACAAAAGGATAGCATCAGGACGGGATTTCAGCATTTGAAATCCTGTGGCATTTTAGGGGGGGTGGGAATCAGACCTAGAAGTTGCTGTCAGACAGCCTGTACCTTCTCTCCCTTTTCTCCTGGGTCTCCTCCGTCTCCTTTGGGGCCTGGAGGGCCGACCGGCCCAATGTCCCCCTGGTCATGGGAATAAAGAAAGAAAAGTTTAGAGCAGTGATTTTCAAACGGCATTGACAAGGAACCACAGGGGTCTCCGGGATAGGGATGCCAACCTCCAGGTGGGGCACGAAGACCTTCTGGAATTCCACCTGCTCTGCAGACGACAGAGATCAGCATCCCTGGAGAAAACGTTTAGGTGGGATCTATGGCCTTATACCCCACTGAGGTCCCGGTTTGGGGAGGGGGCCCCTACAGAGCAGTGGGAGGGGGAGATTGGATGTCTACCCCACCCTTCACTACCCGAGGAGTCTCAGAGTGGCTTACAGACTCCTTTTCCCTTCCCCTCCCCACCACAGACACCCGGTGAGGTAGGCGGGGCCGAGAGAGCTCTTTCGTGGACTGCCCCTGAGAGGAAAGCCCTGAGAGAACTTGTGACTGACCCAAGGTCACCCAGCTGGCTGCACGTGGAGGAATGGGGAATCAAACCCGGCGCTCCCAGATTAGAGTCTGCATTCTTAACCAGTACACCAAACTGGCTCTCAAGGGGGCCATCTCCATTGTGAATGCCCCCCCCTTTGGAAGCTTCATATTCCCCAGTTTTGTTGATTCGCTCCCTTGTACGGCTTCCCCACTCCCCACCCCACAAGCTCCCATAAACCCATGCGACACTCACCCTGCTGCCTTTCTTGCCCGGAGGCCCCACAACCTGGAGATTAAGAGACCACATATCTATTTGTTTACGGCATTTATAGTCCGCCTTTCTTCCTAAGACTCAAAGTGGATTACACGGTGTAAGTTGACAGCAGTCCAAATGAAGGCACATCCCATAAACAGTGTAAGTTGATACAATCGACATCCAGCAAGCATGTACTGGGAGCTAAGATTGCCAAAATCCAAAAGAGCATAGCATAGAAGAAGAAGAGGAGGAGGAGGAGGAGGAGATATTTATACCCCGCCCTTCATTACCCAAAGGTGTCTCAGAGCGGTTTACAAACTCCTTTTCCCTTCCCCTCCCCACAACAGACACCCTGTGAGGTCGGTGGGGCTGAGAGAGCTCTTTCCAGGACTGCCATTGAGAACAGCTCTGAGAGAACTATGGCTTGCCCAAGGTCATCCAGCAGCTGCAAATGGAGGAGTGGGGAATCAAACCCGGTTCTCCCAGATTAGAGTCCACGCGCTTCACCACTACACCAAACTGGCTCTCCAAGAGGCTTGTGCCTTGATCCTAGGTTTACCAAGCGCCCCACTGGTGGTGGGGGGATCCACTGCTGCCCAGTAGGCAGGTGGGAATGGGAATGGCAGGAACCCGGGGGCAGGGGCCCAATCAGCAGCATCCTAACATGCTGAAGTCACTCCCTGTGCATCTGGAAGTTACATCAGCACGTGGCCAGGAAACCATTGGCAGTCATCCCCAATGGAGCAGTGGCTAAGCTGGGTACCTCTTTGCTGAGTGTTATGTATGGGGACTGGAACATTCCAGGACTGTTTCTACCAGAGACTGGCTGAGCTTGGAGCTCTAGAACAATAGCCCACCAGGACTCTGGAGGTGACCAATGAGGAATTAATGTTATATAAATTGCCTATCGTTGGGAGTTGGGTGTGGTGTTTGCATGCTATTTAAACAGGGCTCTTGCCCTGGGATTTCAGTCCTGTATCTGCTGAATCACTAATAAAGCTGATCTGATCACTAGGCTTGGGGTCTGCTCATCCATGGAACCCAGTATTTAACACTGAGTTAAAGTCCAACCAGAAGAAATGGGTGTGTGTGTGCCTCATGGCAACCCTATCTCAAGCTCATTTCCTTTTGTAAAAAGCAGCCTGCTGTGGCTCCCACACACACCTGCAACCCCCTGAGCCCCACCACAACTCGGTCGGCCAGCAGGGAAAATGTAAACAAAAAAAACTGCAATTTGTGCAAGGGCACGTCATTTGGGGGCCAAATTGGGGTGGGGGGGCAGCGTCCTGGGAGAAAAGGTTAAAAAAATAGCGCCTTATCGACTTACAGGAAGTTCTCACCACAGAGTTCCTGGCCGTTCCTAGAGCTACCCGGAAGCGCTGAAAGGTAGCTCTAGGAATCACTGGAGTCTCTATGGTGCCGGTGGTGGCAGGCAACAGGACCTGGGAGAGAGCGAATCCAATGGCAGCCCTACCAAAGACAGTGCTTGCACAGGTTGGCTATGAATACAAATAATAAATATGATAAATAATTATAATCAGAGATTAATAATATGTATTTATTTATTTATTATTCGTATTTATACCCCGCCCTCCCAGCGAACTGGCTCAGCCATAAAGCCATTAAGAACTCATCCCTAATGATGTGATATGTGGGGGGGAAAACACCACTTCACAGGCACCGTCTTTCCTTTGGTAAATTCTTGGCATTTAAGAGAAGCCATTAGAAATACATCATTACCCCCACTGCTGGAGCACCAGGAAAACCTTGGATGCCCTGGAAAAAGGAAAGGAAAGTACAGTTAGTAACAACAACAGCGTGTTAGGCCACATACTTACTTGGGAGTGCGCTCCACTGCACTCAGCACCATTTACTTCTGAGTAAATCAGTACAGGATCAATGTTTCCCTCTAAGCGTGGAGGGCCTGTGAGCAAAAATTCTAATTTGTGAGCTACTGGCATAAAATTTGGCTACTACATAAATTAGTTTGCTCTGGAGCCATCCTTCCTGAGCGAAGACAAAAATGTGTGAGCTGGAGGCTGAAAAACTGTGAGCTAGCTCACACTAACTCAGCTTAGAGGGAACACTGTACAGGATTAGCAGGACACATTGGATTGTTGCAGGGCCAAGGAAATGCAATTTGGAATGAAGCTACTCGGCAGCTCAAGAGATTAAATTCCAGTACCCCCACATTTGAGTTGGGGCGGGGAGGGATGTGAATTTTGGAACAGAAATGCAATAGCAAGTGGGAAATTGTAGCTCGGGATGAAGAAGAATGGGGTTTTATACCCCTCATTTCCTCTACCTGAAGAAGTCCAGGAGTGGCTTACAACCTCCTGCCCTTCCTCTCCCCACAACTCTTCAGACAATCGAGATCAGTTCCCCTGGATGAAATGGCTGCTTTGGAGGGTAGACTCTATGGCATTATACCTTGCTGAAGCCCATCCCGTCCCCTCCTCAAACCCCACCCTCACCAGGCTCCATCCCCCAAATCTCCAGGTGTTTCCTAATCTAGAACTGGCAACCTTACCCTGTGAGGTAGGTGGGCTGAGAGAGCTCTGGGAGAACTGTGACTGGCCCAAGGTCACCCAGATGGCGTCACGTGGAGGAGGAGTGGGGAATCAAACCTGGTTCTCCCAGATTAGCATCTGCCACTCTTAACCGCTACATCAGGCTGAGGGGTGGGATATGATGGTGCCTCTGTGTTTCCATATTTACATTTGGTTAATAAAAAGGGCATTTTGCTGCCAAAGTTTAGCACTTTTAACACCGATGCACATCAAAGAGATGGGGGGACGACAGGAAGACACCCCACCACCACTATCATGCTTGGATCCTGTACCAACTAGTAGCTCTTCTTGTTCCAGCTTCTAACACCTATCAAAGCAACCAAACAGTAGAATGGGGGGGGGATGTCCTTGTAATTCAGTTTTGATTTTAACCCTTTGGGAACCAAGATAACTTACAACTTGGTACAGTGTGTATTTGTCATCAGTGCTTTGAGGAAATCCAAAACTGCTCTAATAAACAATAAACTGTGGGATCCCTTTAGTGAATCTTGGAATATCTGTAAGGGCAATGGGATTTCTCATAATCTGAATAACGAGCTGACAGCTGATTTGCTTTCAAAAGCTGTCACTTGTTAAAAAGCAATGCTAGGTACTTCGAAAAGTTTAGCATTTATTTTCACAGTAATTGTAGGGTTAGCTTTTTTATGCTCGTATTCCGTTCTGTCCAGATCATTAAAGAAACTGACTTCTTATCTCAATAAAAGATAAAAGTTTTTGCAGTTGTTCTGTCTGGTTCGTTGGTTATGTTCAAAGAACCGAACTCAACCCCCTTATTCTTTTGTATGATCAGAATTAAAGGTTGCTAGTCAGCCTTTAATAAGATAAATCCAGGAGAACTCTGTTGCTGAACATTTTTCATGAAGGCAGAGCCCTTGAAAGTGTCACCTCAGAATCTCTGACTGGACGCAGGAGGGAATTTCACACTACAAAGAGAAAACAGTGACACTCCTCTAGAACCACAGCAGTAGCTTTAAACTTTTTTTTTAAAAAAAGGTCAGGAGGCCCAATCCTGAATCTTCTGTATCTTGTAGTGTTTTGGTCTTTTGGAGTTCTGGCCCCACTGCTGGACCTCCTGATGGCACTGGTATTTCTGGCCACTGTGTGACACAGAGTGCTGGACTGGATGGGCCACTGGCCTGATACAACATTGGCTTCTCTTCTGTTCGTATGTCAACCTGTGCCTGGACTGTGCTATGTTGGAATGTAGGAGGGGTTTCACATGTTTTAATGCTTCTCCGTATGAACCCGTCCCTGTCCACAGAGGGAAGTTACCTCTGACGTGCTGGTTTTCTTTCTGTGGAAGTATTTAGGGGGTGGGGTATGGAGAAGCATTCAATTGTTTTGAGTACCCCCATGCCCCTTGAAGCGGTACAGCCCAGGGTTAGGGTTAGGGTACAGCTGACCACCTCAACGAGAGCCTTGGTTCCAATGTTACTGTTGATTTTGTGTCATTTTCTGTTAATGGTGCTGGACCATCAGCCCCTCTCTGTTTTTACTTACTTGGTCTCCTTTTGGTCCAACAGGCCCTGGAAGACCCTGAAAAGCACCCAAGAGTAGAGATTAGCATTCAAATACAGTTGTAATCCGTTGGTTGATTTGTTGTGGGCCAGAAAGGGGGACTACGGGGGCTACATAACTGTATGGAAACAGGGGGTGGGTTTCCAGCTAGTCACGAGCATGATGTTTACAGTGTCTTGTTTACGGTGATGATTGGGTGGGTCACTTGATTTGAAAAGAAATTGTAGCCACCTGCAGAGATGGGAAAGGATGAAGGGGGATTCCGGGAGAATTAGCCAAATCTGGCAGTTGGGGTGGAGTTAGGAGGCAAAGAGGTGTGTAGCCATGCTGGTTGGCAGTGGAAGAGTGAGAATTGAATCCGTAGCAGCTTGAAGGCCAACAAGGTTTTTTGAGAAGAAGAAGAGAAGAGATTGGATGTATACCCCGCCCTTCACTGCCCAAAGGTGTCTCAGAGCGGCGTACAAACTCCTTTCCCTTCCCC
>NW_015169313.1:78233-85163 GCF_001447785.1 Gekko japonicus
CGATTGAGAGAGTCTGGCGAAGCAAGCTGTGATGCAGCAGCAGCAGAACTGGAAGCAGGAGACGGCCAGTTCCACTACGGGCCTGATGGAAGCCCTCCGGGGGCCTGATCTGGCCTCTGGGCCACGTGTTTGACACCCCCGGTCTATGCCATATGAATGAATGTAGTTGTAGTATGGTATATGTGACTGTCTATTCTTGTCTTGATGAATTAGTAAAATTTTATATTAAAAAAAACAATCTCTGGGAGACATTTGACTTCCTGTGTAAATTTTAAAAACCAATAGTATTTCCCTACCATAAAAGGGACAGTTCTTAATGTAGCACATGAGGGAGATTTTTTGGGCTATCCTAACAGCAAATCAGGATAGCAGGAACGCCTAACCTATGATGGGTTTGGAAGGGCTAAATGTCAACTCAGTTCAAAGCAATCGGGTTAGAACGGATAGAAGGAAGTCCTTTTTAAACCAAAGAGTGATTAACACGTGGAATTCACTGCCACAGGAGGTGGTGGCGGCTACAAGCATGGACAGCTTCAAAAGGGAATTAGATAAGCATATGGGGCAGAGGTCCATCAGTGGCTATTAACCACAAGGTATAGATAGGGGCTCTGGGGCAAGTGATGCTCTATCTTCTTGGTGCTTGGGGGGGTCAACAGTGAGAGGGCTTCTAGTGTCCTGGCCCCACTGGTGGACCTCCTGATGGCCCCTGGTGTTTTTGGCCACTGTGTGATACAGAGTGTTGGACTGGAGGGGCCTTTGGCCTGATCCAACATTGGCCTCTCTTATGTTCTTATGGTCAATGGCTCAACCCCGTCCCCCAACCCACAGGATTATCTTACTGCGATTCCTTGAAGACCTTTCGGCCCCATCTTCCCACTCTCTCCCTGCAAATAAGAAAACACGGACTCTCATTATACACTAATAAAATTATTAGAAACGGCTGAGATGGACACATTAACTTTGTTATTACAAGGCAAAAGAGAAGAGATACTTTCGAGAAAACATGGTCAAGAAGACTCTATAAATTGATTGAGAGCTATCTTAAGTGACTCGTACTACAACCACTAGAAAACACAAATAGAAATATAAACTGTATCGTTATTATATGTGCATGCATAAAGTAGTAGAACAGGTGCAAAAAGAAATGATTGCTGTATAAAAAGAAAAGTTTAAGCACAACTAAGGGAAAGTGCTCCTGATCACTGTTTTGTTTGTTTTTTGTGTGTTTCTGTTGATGTTTGTGTTATGTGTTGATAAATAATTAAAAGAAAATTTTTTTTAAGAGAGAGTGAATAAAAAGCATAAAGGTGTCTAGAACACCTCATGGTAAAAATGTAAGAGAGAGAGAACACGGACTTTCATCATAGACTAATAAAAAGCATAAAGGTGTCTAGAACACCTCATGGTCTATGTGAGCGTCATTAGTCTTAGTCTACCGCCACCAGATGGAGCTGCGGTGGCTCAAGTGGTTAAGACGCTGAACTGCAGGCTGTGGAAGGTCGGCAGTTCAGCAGTTCGAGACCCGAGTGTGCCGCATGATGGAGTGAGCTCCCGTCTCCAGCCCCGGCTCCTGCCAACCTAGCAGTTTGAAAGCAAGGAATTGCAAGTAGATAAATAGGTACCACTTCAGTGGGAAGGTCACAGCGTTCCGTGCGCCTTGGTGTTTAGTCATGCCGGCCACATGACCACGGAAACGTCTTTGGACAGCGCTGGCTCTTCGGCTTTGAAACGGAGATGAGCACCGCAACCCTAGAGTTGGACTCGACTGGCTTTCGAGCAAGGGAGAACTTGACCTTTACCTCTTACCGCTACCAGTGCCCAGCAGGGGCATGGTGCCATGGAGGAGAAACTGGCATTCTGGGGAATGGGAAAAGGCAGAATTGGTGTCCACTTGTCCAGGACCATTTGTGGTACTTTGTTGCCTCAGGCAAGTACACGCAATTGCTTGGGTGCTTTGGTCAGTGGGGTTCTCTCTTGCCCACTTATGGAAGGAGACCTTCAAGCCATTCCAGCCTTTGCCCCCTGATGCTCTGCTGATTGGCAGGTGCAAATTGGGGCCAAAGTAGGAGGTGCAACCATCCTGGGGAGAAAAATTAGAAAGAAAACATAAGGCCTTGTCTACTTACAGGAAGCTCTGACCACAGAGTTCCTGGCGATTCCTAGAGCTACCTGGAAATGATGAGGGTAGCTCTACCAATCACCAGATACTCTATGGTCAGAACTTCGGATAAGCAGGCAAGGTCTTAATTTTCTTTTTGATTTCTCTCCAGGGACACTGTCCCCCCCACTCCACAACCCTCCCACCGGTGGCCAGGCACTGCCGACCAACCCTGTGACAATCAGAGGCCTTGCTACACATACACACACAAATCCACCATTTCTGGCCGGCATCAACCAGCTAACTATGTGGTTGCCCTATCTGCAGGATACATTTTGGTAAGCAAGAAGAAGATGACGAGAGAGACTGGATTTATGCCCTGCCCTTCACTACCCGAAGGAGTCTCAGAGCGGCTTACAATTGCTCTCCCTTCCCCTCCCCACAGCGGACACCCTGTGAGGTAGGTGGGGTTGAGAGAGCACTTTCGAGGACTGCCCTTAAGAGAACAGCTCTGAGAGAATGTGTGACCGACCCAGGGTCACACCAGCAGCTGCAAGTGGAGGAGGAGTGGGGAATCAAACCCGGTTCTCCCAAGATTAGAGTCCACACACTTAACCACTACAGCAAACTGGCTCATTTCATCTGACCCTGGCCATTTCAGGAAACCTCACTGTCGTGACCCCAGCGGGTTGCCACCAATGCTCCCTCTAAGCTGTGGAGTCTTGTGAGCAAAAATTCTGCTTTGTGAGCTCCTGGCATTAAACTTGAGAGCGAGCAATTTGGCTGCTGCAGAAGTTAGTTTGCTCCAGAGCCCTCTTTCCTGAGCTGAGACAGAAATGTGTGAGCCGGAGGCTAAAAAACTGTGAGCCAGCTCACACTAACTCAGCTTAGAGGGAACACTGGTTGCCACCTTCTGCTGCCACCACCCTGGACTTAGGTCCCTTGAGAAGGCCCAGGGTACCTTCCCAAGCCCCTTCAAATTGCCCCCTTTGTAGCCGAGAAACATGAGCGTGATGACCAGGCAGAGAAACAGTGAAACAAAAAGGGTTTCTTATTACAGTACTGGCCAGGAGAAAAACAAGACAAGACAAGGTGCTTTTAAAATACATAACAGTGTTGAAAGGCCAAAAGAAACACAAAGCTAACGCAGCCACCTAATACTCCTTAACTGTTACTGCTCAAGCCCTACAGCTCTCTTAAGCCAGGCTTCTCTCTGCTTGCACTCGCTGTCCCCACTGAGGGATCTTTCTCCCAGACCAGCCTCCTCAACTTAGCTCTGTGAGAGGCAAACCGCAGAGAGGAAAAGAACAGTTTAACTGACCACCAAGTATATAAAACTATCTCCTCAGAGAATTCCTTGACCACCATTGGTCACAGCTGGCGCAAAGCCTTGTGGGGATTGTAGGCTGTCTGCTTCCCACTCCCAGGCACGTCTCTTAGGCCTCACCAGGGGTCATTTCGTAGAAAAAGAGGTGCAGGAGCTCATTAGGATAACTCATTAGCATAACTAATTTGCATATGCCACACCCCCTGACATCACCGGAAGTGTGTCAGAAGGCAACACCCACTGCTCAGGCTCCACTGGACTGTTTTGGATTGCTAGCTATTGGGGGGGGGGGGTAGTAGCACATCTGTCCTCGCAGAGGAGGGAGAGCTTGTACCTGAATAAAACTTGGTCTTAAAGGTGCCACTGGACTGTTTTAGACCGGGGGGGTAGCGCTGCAACTTACCTGGCTGCTTCTTGCTCTGACTGAGGGCTGCTGGGAGCAGGGGGTGGGGCTTGTTGTATGTGCCCGCCCCCTGGGCTCTTTACTGCCGGAGCTCCACTCCGGTGCGCTCCTGCAGGAAATGACCCCTGGGCCTCACTAGACCCAGTCTTGCACAGATCTCCAGAGGCCTACACAGATCATGACACTCACCTTTTCTCCTTTGACACCATCTTGGCCTTTTTTACCCTTGATTTTAAAAAAAAATAAATCAACATATTATTCAAACCAAACACTTCCATTCGTCCAACAGGACTAATGTTGCAAACCCCATACTTTGCAAGAGAACTAACATCCTACCCACCTCCGTTGAACAGGGACACTGAGATCACCCCGGGAATGAGCTATTCATGTCCCTGTTCTGTTCATTACTAAGTTCTACCCATTCTAATAATGCTCAGATATTTTTGATGATGGAATCGGTATACATTTACACACTTGCTGCTCAGTGAATGGAGACAGGAGAAATTTCAAGTAAACTTCTGCAACCCACTGCCACGGCGACAAGTGATAGAGATTTAGTTTTGATGGATTACGGGAATTCATGGAGGAAAGGTCTATCGGCCACAATACTTCTGCGTTCAAAGGCTGTGTACTGGCTACTGGGAAGCCAAAACGGGGAAGCACTGGCCTCCGTATGCCCTACTGGTAAACCTTGAACACAGAAGAAGTTGCTTTATACTGACTCAGAACCTTGGTCTATCAAGGTCAGGATTGTCTACTCAGACTGGCAGGGTCTCAGGCGGGAGTCTTTCACATCACCTACAGCGTGGACCTTTTTAATTGGAGATGCCAGGGTTTGGACCTGGGACCTTCTGCATGCCAAGAAGATGCTCTACCAGTGAGCCACAGTCTTTTCCCTGAATGGAACGGTCACATGTAGCTGCCTTATATGGAATCAGACCCATAGTCCATCAAGGTCAGTACTGTCTGCTCAGACCGGCAGCGGCTCTCCAGGGTCTCAGAGGGCAGAGGTCTTTTGAATTACCTACCACCAGATCCTTTTAAATTGGAGATGCCGGGGATTGAACCTGAGACCTTCTGCATGCCAAGCTGATGCTCTGCCACTGAGCCACAGCCCCTCTTTACAGCTCTCCAGGGTCTCAGGCAGAGGTCTTTCCCATCACCTACTGCCTGGTCCTTTTAACTGGAGATGCCAAGGACTGAACCTGGGACCTTCTGCATGCCAAGCAGAGGCTCTACTACTGAGCCACAGCCCCTCTTTACAGCTCTCCAGGGTCTCAGGCAGAGGTCTTTCCCATCACCTCCTGCCTGGTCCTTTGAACTGGAGATGCCGGGGATTGAACCTGGGACCTTCTGCATGCCAAGCAGAGGCTCTGCCACTGAGCCACAGCCCCTCTTTACAGCTCTCCAGGGTCTCAGGCAGAGGTCTTTCCCATCACCTCCTGCCTGGTCCTTTTTAGCTGGAGATGCCGGGGATTGAACCTGAGACCTTCTGCATGCCAAGCAGAGGATCTCCCACTGGGACACGGCCCCTCTACTGATTCAGCAGAGTTTTTCTGAGGTTCTCATACAGTTAAGATAGTGGCACCCTGGGACTGGCTACAGCTCAATGGCAGACCACCTGCTCTGTGCACCAAAGACACCCCCAGATTCTGTTCCTGGGATCCAGGATTGCCAATTCCAGACTGGAAAATTCCTGGAGGTTTGGGAAGGGAGGTGGAGCCTGGGGAGCGTGGTATCCTGATTCTTTGCCCGCCGTTGCTTTAGGAAGGGCCAGGGGAAGGAAACACGGGGAGGGGAGAGATGGAATGCGTGCCAGCATGCTTACTTCCCTTCTTGTAAAAACCGGAAGTGACATAGTGGATGCTCTAGCACAGGGGTGTCAAACATGTGGCCCAGGGGCCAGATGGGGCCCCCCGGAGGGCTTCTATCAGGCCCACAGTGGAACTGGCTGTCTTCTGCTTCTTCTTCCAGTTCAGCTGCTGCTGCATCATCGTAGGTTTGCAGCTTACAGACACGAACAAAAAAGGAGGGGAAGGGGAAAGAAAAAAGGGGGGGGAGAAGGAAAACTCAACCCAAAAAGCTGCTATGAATCCACAAGGGTGAAGCTGACTCTAAATATAATACAGGTGCAAAATTTATTCAGGTGTACACATGTTTAACTTAGACCCATTAAAAAAATTCACATTCAGACATCCTGAATAAAAAAAAAATTTATGTAATTATTTCATTCCCTTTCATATTTAGAATTATTGGTGGACTATAATTGGCTTTACCTGAGGCCTATCTTTTATAACAACAGTAAATATATAAATATATAAGGTAATTTTTATTCTTCATATAGTATTTTTCAATTAGTAGAAATATATACACATGGGAAACTATAATGAATTTTTCTTTGTTTCCCTTTCCCCTCTGTTTCTTTCTGTAATAAATATTCAGGATACAATATCTGACCTTATACTGCATATGTATTTAACATCTTATGTAAAAAAAATTTTTTGGAATGTATGTCAAGTTTGTATTTTGGATTGTGACCACTGAGGAAGGCCCCTGGGGGCCGAAACGCGTTTGGTTCATTTGCACAGCACTAACCCATCTATGTATGAGTGTTGAGAAGTTTTTTATGTCTGAATTTGAATATTTTTAAAATGTGTACACCTGAATAAATTTTGTACCTGTATTATATTTAGTGTCACCTTAACCCTTGTGGATTCATTGCAGCTTACAGATACACACCTGAGCAGCATATTCAAGATTGCAACAGCCCAGACATTTTGATCCAATAATTCAGAGCAAGAGGTGTCAGTTATCAGACACTGTTAAATAAACAAAATATTGCAAGAGTGCTCATGTTTTAAGCAATTGCAGCTTACAGATACACACCTGAGCAGCATATTCAAGATTGCAACAGCCCAGACATTTTGATGCAATAATTCAGAGCAAGAGGTGTCAGTTATCAGACACTGTTAAATAAACAAAATATTGCAAGAGTGCTCATGTTTTAAGCATGTTTTTATTTTAAGTTTAAAAAACCCTTTGTGTTTGTGTCCTTTATAAAGTTGATATCTCCGCTATCTGGCATTACATTTTATGACACAC
>NW_015169313.1:86745-87010 GCF_001447785.1 Gekko japonicus
GCAATTATTCAGAGCAAGAGGTGTCAGTTATCAGACACTGTTAAATAAAATATTGCAAGAGTGCTGATGTTTTAAGCATGTTTTTATTTTAAGTAAAAAAAAACCTTTGTATTTGTGTCCTTTATAAAGTTTATATCTCCGCTACCTGGCATCATATTTTATGACATATGTGGCCCGGCCCAACAAGGTCTCATTTATGTCAGATCCGGCCCTCATAACAAATGAGTTCGACATCCCTGCAGTAAGACATGTGGTGGGTTTGACC
>NW_015169313.1:87287-91762 GCF_001447785.1 Gekko japonicus
CTGGGGTTTTTTAGTTTTTTTTAGTTTTTTATAATACATCACCTTTTGGAGTTTCTTATCTATACATTTCAAACCAACTATCTAATTTCTGCCATCTTTTCTTAAACACATAGTCATAGTTTCCCGCGAGTAACGTGTTTACTTTGTCCATTTCTTTTATTTCCATAATTTTTATAATCAATTCTTCTCTATTTGGCAATTTATCTAACTTCCAACATTTTGCTATGGATATTCTAGCATTTGTAAGGATGTACAGTATCAATTGTGCATCACTGTAGTTTATCCTATCCGGTAACATATTCAACAGGTATGTTTCTGGTTCCAATGGTAAATCTATTTCTACTATCTCTAAAATTAGTTGTTTTATACTTTTCCAAAAATTTTCCAATTTTTCACACCTCCACCAAATGTGATAGTAGGTGCCGACATTTCTTTTACATCTCCAGCAATTTCCTGATACCTGTGTATAACATTTCATTGTCTTATCTGGAGTCCAGTGCCATCTGTGAAACATTTTAAAAATGTTTTCTTTGTAAGATGTGGCTCTTAGTAATTTTATTGAGTTCCACATTTTGGACCATTTCTCTAAACTTATGTTATTTCCTATGTCTTTCGCCCACACCCTCACACAGTATGACTTTGGTGCCCCCATTCAACAGAGAGAAATGTTAGGCTTGTAGAATGCATGTGTTATGTACTGGGCATTCAAAATGAACAACAGGAAAATGAATAAGAGTTATGTTCTTCCAAAGCCCTCCCTATTCCATCATGGGAATGTCAGCGACTCACTAGCAAGTCAGAAAATGTGAGAATGCCCGCATTCTCCACCATTAAATGATTTGGATAGCAACAGCTAAAGAAGATGAGAGAGAACAGCTACAGAGATTCTAGAAGCCAGTTAAATGCCAACCTTCTCTTCCCAGCCAGTAGAGGAGGTTCCTCTCACTGTTTTGATGGCCCTCAAAACCAGGTGAATGCCTAGATGTGTCTAATGGTTAGACCAGCCCTTATGTTGGAAGAGGGATTTGGTGACTGTGATGTGGCCCTTTCTTACACGCCCAGGGAAATGCTGATCACCACGTTGGAGTCAGGAAGCAATTTTTCTCCAGGCCAGTTTGGCCAGGGATCCTGGAGCCCCCCTCCCTTCTGGGCATGGAACAGGGATCACTGGGGGGCAGTATTTGTGAATTTCCTGCATTGTGTAGGGGGTTGGACTAGATGACCCTGGAGATCCCTTCCAACTCTATGATTCTATGAGACACAGTAGAAGGTCCCAGGTTCAACCCCTGGCAGCTCTCACAGCAGAGTTTGGGAAAGAATTTTATTTCCCTGAACACATGTGGAAGGAGGTCAATGTGGCTGAACTTTTGGAAATCATAATGTGTCATTTGGAGCTGAGACACTAGAGAGCTGCTCCTGGTTGCAGGCGGAAACACAAGGTTAGGCAAACGAACAAACCAAGGTTGTATTACTCCCATATTTGCAAAAATCCACCAATGTTACTACTTCAGTTTCCCTTTAATAACAACTGCTTTTCAACAAATATATCATCTGTTAAAAACACAAAAGACAAATTCTTTCTTTGGGAAAGCTGAATTATCTTTCTTCATTGGTTACTTTTATCCTACCCCCTCCTTCAAAAAAATTCCGCTAAATTGGTAATAGCCATTAGATGGAAAGTTCCCAGTTCACTTCATCTGAACCTTTGGTACACCAAGGTACGGGAGCTGTTTGCGATGGATAAAATCACAGACAATGTTAATGTGTTTGGCAACTCTAGAAGTCATACAAACAAAAATGCATAAATGGCTCCCTTTTCTAGAGGCATCATTTCGACATAATTCGATGGTGAGATCTCAGATTCCTCACTGCTTTTATGAAAGAATTAACTACATGGAAATGCCCATATTGCATTTTGATCAAACTGGATTATCTTTATACTTTGTCTTCAATATATTTTACGGCTGTCTTACAACACCTTTTATATTTTGAGTAGTTAAGACCTGGGAATTTACCCTCAATTCATGCATTGCATTCATCCTGAGATGTATTATTTATGCTGCTCTAAGTTAAAAAATGTTGTTGTTCTATGAAAATTTAATTAAAATATTTTTTTAAAAAAAGAAAGAAATTCAGGGGGAGGATTATATTGCCTTCCCCTCTAATTTTATCTTCACATCTACTCAGAGAGGTAGGTTAGGCTGAGATAGTGACTACTAGTGCAGGGCTCTTCAACAGGATGCCTATGGGCACCAGTGTTCCCCCTAAGCTGAGTTAGTGTGAGCTAGCTCACAGTCTTTTATCCTCCGATTCACACACTTTTGTCTTAGCTCAGGAAGGAGGGCTCCATGACAAACTAATTGATGCAGTAGTCAAATCGCTTGCTCACAACTTTAATGCCAGTAGCTCACAAAGTAGATTTTTTTGCTCACAAAACTCCACAGCTTAGAGGGAGCATTGGTGGGCACCCTGGCACCTGCCAGTACTTCCTCTTCGCCCCCTGAGCTTTTCAGAAAATGGGCAGGGCTATCATAAGGCAGGGCTCGTGGTTGTCTGCCCTCATCCAAATGAAACAGATTTCCAGGCTGCAATAGCAGCTGCAGCCAATGGAGAAGCAGGAGAACTTTTTGTTTGTTGTTCAGTCGCACAGTCAAGTCCAACTCTTGGCGACCCCATGGACAAGATCTCGCCAGGCCCTCCTGTTTTCTGCCGTCCTCTGAAGTTTGCTCAATTTCATGTTCGTTGCATATTGGACACCTTCCGACCTGAGGGGCTCATCTTCCGGCGTCATATCTTTTAGCCTTTTGATACTGTCCATGGGGTTTTCTTGGCAAAAACTAGTAAGCGTGTGATTCCATTCCCCTTTCAGGCTTCCCTTCTCTTTATTCCCCCTTCTCTTTCTCTCTTCCTTTCCTCTGGCTTCTCTTAGTTTATTTTTCTTCCCCTCCTGCAATTCTTTTACAAATTTGGGGGAGGAGTTATGGTGCTTGGCTCCGCCTCCCGTGGAAGCCATTTTGGGTTTGGCTCCACCTCCTGCAAACCTACCTTTTCTCCTTCTGCTCCCTTGAGACCGGGAGGTCCTGGTATGCCAACCCCAACTTCACCCTGAAAAACAAGCAGATTCCATTACACAAAGTACTGCTGTGCAGCCTGAGAACCTGAGAAGAGCCCTGCTCAATCAGACCAGTGGTCCACGTAGTCCTGAAACTTCTGAAAGGCTGCTGCCACACACACTAAATCATCCACTTTCAATCCACTTCCAGTGCATTTTCCAGCTGGGTTCTTACTGTGTAAACTGGCAAAATCCAGTTGGGAAGTGCACTGAAACTGGATTATTTAGTGTGTGTGACTGCAGCCAAACTGGGGTTCTTTCCCTCAAGGAGGGCAGACGATAAAAGAGAACACCCGTGTTATGAGGGTGGGGAAAATTTTTTACCAGGTGAACATCACCTTTGGAACTGCCTCACCCCCCCCCCCCCCCCTTACAGAGCCATCCTCTGCAGAGTTAGAAACTTCTAAGCCCGTTGACTTCAGTGGGCTTAGAAGAGCGTAACTCTGTTTAGGATGACACTGTAAAATCACAGAAGAAAGTTTGAGTCACATTTTTGGCCACTGTGTGACAGAGAGTGTTGGACTGGATGGGCCATTGGCCTGATCCAACATGGCTTCTCTTATGTTCTTATAGATGGAACGCTCTGTCTGGGGCAGTGATGTTCCATCACTGGGCCACAGTGGGAGGGCTTCTGGAGTTCTGGCTTTGCTGGTGGACCTCCTGATGGCACCTGGGTTTTGGCCACTGTGTGACACAGAGTGTTGAACTAGATGGGCCATTGGCCTGATCCAGCATGGCTTCTCTTATGGTCTTATGTCTGGGACACTGATGCTCTGTCTTCTTGGTGCTTAGGGGGCAAACATGGGAGAGCTTCTGGAGTTCTGGCTTTGCTGGTGGACCTCCTGATGGCACCTGGGTTTTGGCCACTGTGTGACACAGAGTGTTGAACTGGATGGGCCACTGGCCTGATCCAGCATAGCTTCTGTTATGGTCTTATGTCTGGAACACTGATGCTCTGTCTTCTTGGTGCTTAGGTGGCAAAAGTGGGAGGGCTTCTGGAGTTCTGGCTTTGCTGGTGGACCTCCTGATGGCCCCTGGGATTTGGCCACTGTGTGACACAGAGTGTTGGACTGGATGGGCCATTGGCCTGATCCAACACTGGCTTCTCTTATGTTCTTACGAGTCCAGTGACACCTTTAAGACCAACAAAGTTTTACTCACGGTATTGCTCTTAAAAGTGCCACTGGATTCAAACTTTGTTCTGCTGCTTCAGACGAATGCGGCTACCCCACCTGAAACTGTAAAATTACCTCACTGTGCCATTTCGGAGCACATTTGGTGGTTCCTGAATGATGGAACGATACTTCAGATCTGAGAGGTGGTTTTAAGATGATCTTGAGGATCCATTTATTTATGTTTGTGT
>NW_015169314.1:0-6846 GCF_001447785.1 Gekko japonicus
CCATAGGTTGGCTGTGACTTGACAGCACTCTACGTACACACAATGTAAGCCGATGAGGCAAACCAAAGTCAAACAATGTACGTGTGTATGAAAAGCATGTAAAGATGGTAGCATGAGGAAAAGTAAGCAATTCTCCTTTTCCATCTGGATAGAGAAGCTCAAAATAGATTAAAAACAAGGGACGGACCCGCGATACTCGCAGGAGAGGGGGACCTCCACACCTATGAGGAAGAGGAGGAAGAAGCAGGAGGAGGTAAGTTCCCCCCCATCCTGCCGGCTCCCGTCTCCTCCACCCCCTCCACCCCCTGGCTCGATCTTCCCCTCCCCCTGCCCTGGGGCACGCCCCCCCTCCAGAGGCCAGGTCTACCATCGAAAGCTGCCTGAGGCTTCTGCTTTTCGCCCACCTTTTTTTTTCCCACGTCGGCGGTGCACGCATAGGCGGAGCTCTGCTACTGTGTTTAGAAAACTGACATTTAAATGGTCACTAGTTTTAAAGTTTAGATGAGTTTGGGATCTCACAGAGGCCATTTTTGGGTCAAATGTTTAAAGGGATGTCTTTTGTTGGAGGGGTTGGATTGATTTGCCCTGGTGGTTCTGCACATGCGCCATGGTAGTTTCACCCCCCCATTCTATGGATGAGCGCCTATGCGCATGCACAAACTGAGAAAAAAAATTAAAACCCACCGACACAAGCTCCCGCGCGTCGGTAGTGTAGATGCCAGGGAGCAACGTGACTGCGTGGTGAGGCGGGATAAGGGAGGGAAGTGTGATCACAATTATCCAGATCAAATATAATCTGGTCAGAACTAGAGCAGTTTAACCTGCTCTCAGCACACCATCTGACCGCACCCTTTGTGTCAATGACTGAAATGTCAGGCACTACAATGCCAAGACCACGGCCCTGCAGCCTGGAAAATCTACAACAACTAATGACCTCTGGCCATGAAAGCTTTCTACAACATTGATTTGATCTCCTTGCAGTCCAAGGGACTCTCAAGAGTCTTCTCCAGCACCATACTTAAAAACATTGCTTTGGCGGCAGCTGCAGCCTGACACCTCTGCATAAAGTAAACTGTGGCAGCCATTTTGCGGCTGTGTCCACCATGCTGTGTCAGAATTTCAAAGGTGCCTACGGGCTCAAGAAGGTTGGGGACTCCTGCTCTGGAATTCCACTGAAGCGCTATGTTTTTACTATTCTGGGTGATCTAGTCCCCCTGCTTCTGAAATGAGCCATATCTTCAGGAAGTACATTTGCTGGTAATGGTAATTGTAGGGCTAGGAGGATAATTTGTAAGGGAGATCACCAGGTTGGGGGAAAGTGCTTAATTCTTCCTTTACCCATCAAGTGTCATCTGTAAACCGTCCTTTTCCAGTGACCCCTCTCCAAATCTGGCTTATTGCCATTCTTGGAGCAGTTAGGTGCCCATGTTTACCTCACAAGGTTCCATCATAACTCATCATCCTGAATGAGAGAAAAATATCAAGGAATTGCACAGAATCCATTATCTTATTTCTATCATATGCTTTGGAAAATAAGGCCATCTACAGTTTTCCCAGCTCCTCCCTGAACACCATGGAAAAACTCCAAATAGTTCCCTCATAATTCAGCTCCTTTATTTAGAGGAAATGTCCTCTTTACACCTGGGAATTTGCATAGGAGGAAATGATGCCACCCTTCCAAAAAGAATACACTCACAGCGGCATGGATGCTGAACTTTCTTTACAAACGCTACTGCAGCTGTGTCACACATTTTTTTTTATTTTATTGACGTGCTAAAATAATGAGGTGACTAAAGTGGGAGGGGAGGAAAGAACATTGACTTTTTAATGGTGCAAAAAGCAAGGAATGAAATAAATAAAAAGAATCTTACGGTAGGAGCTCAGAGGTGGAGGAGAATACATCTGTGTAGTGTTGATGATCCAAACAGCCAACAATCTTTTACAGATACACAGTGACATCATTTTACTTGAATGGGCAAAATACTTAATGTGAGTTGCGGCTGTTTGCCTTCAGCCTCTGCTTGTTCCAAATGCTTACAGATAAAAAAGTAAATTTGGGATAAATCCACCATTACAGCCTCAATAATTTCCTTTCTATTTGTTTTCCACATGCATGATATACATTTGACTCAGACAATAACAGACTTGCAGAAAAATCTATTGTAGACTTTAAGTCTATATATTTTACAGCTTTGCCAAAATTCAGCAAGACTAGTGTCTTTCAGAATGTTTTTCAGTACAGCTGTGAGCAGGGGCTGTGTGATGAAATGCATTTTCTCCTGGAAGGTTGGTAAGCAGCAAACCTCCACTTGGTGTTTTAAATGTTTTTTTTTCTAGGCAGCAGAGGGAGTCAGTTCAATTGTACCTCAGCCTACCTTCATACAAATGCTGATGGATTTAGACAAAGGAATGGTCAATCCCCCTCTTCTCTCCCCCCTCCCAGCGAGGACCAGAGAGTTGGGGGTGTCAAATTCTAGAGGGGCTAAGGAGGGAACTTTTTAGAAACACCAGGAAAGGATGCCTTGACCTGGGCTGACCAGTGTCAAGGGGGAGGGGAAACAGAGATGGTAAAACTTTCCTACCACAGGAATAGCTCTCTTTCTTTGGGACACTGTGTTCCTGACAGGTCACAGGACTCTTAACTCCTGAGGCAGCCATACTGACCATGTGCTTGCCTGGGAGCAGGAGGAGGAGGAGGAGATTCGATTTATACTCTGCCCTTCACTACCCGGAGTTTCAAAGCAGCTTACAATCCCTTTCCCTTCCCCTCCCTACAACAGACACCCTGTGAGGTAGGTGGGGCTAAGAGAGCTCTCTTGAGAACTGCCCTTGAGAGAACAGCTCTGAAAGAATTTATGACTGACCCAAGGTCACACCAGCAGCTGCATGTAGAGGAGTGGGGAGACTGGGAGCAAGCTTCAAGGTAATGGGAATACTCTGTAGGGAACTTGAACAGCTAAACTAAAGGGACTGTCCCATATTTTACCATCAGTTAGGGCATGTATAGAAGGGACAGAGGATGTGCATTTTTACCAATTTCTTTTGTATTCCTTGTTCAAGTTTGATGCTGTGCTAAAAGTATGCTTGTACACATTTTCTTTTTAATAAATACTTTAAACTTTCGATGGTGGGAGCGGTTCTCTGTACCACATAGACCTCCACCCTTTCGGACACAGTATTTTAAAAGGGGCTCCAGAGGGGGTTGGCAAATGGCTATTCCTCAAGGGGTGCCCAAGGCATCAATTTGTTCCTGCGGTGGCCAGGCACTGGGTGGCAAGAGACACAGAGGCAAGGCCTCTGACAGGGCTTTTTAAAAAAAAGGTACAGGAACTCTCAAGAGGGAAATGAAATTTTCAATCTGTATACTGAAAACTCACGAACTTTTAAACATTTTTTTAAAAATTAGTTGCAGAGGTTCCAGAACTCCATTCTGGTGCATTCCCCCAGAAAAAACGGCCCTGGGCCCTCCGGTCTTGGAAGGGAAGGTGGGAGTCCTGTCCCTCCCAGTGGGAAATTCCTTTAAAAGGGCAGCTGGTGGTAGCAGCTACCCTGAGAGTGAAAGAAAAGCCATTCCAAGGAGTTGGGAACCCCTAGCAGGGCAGGGCAGAAGAGGGCCTGCAGGCACATTCTGCCACAGGCTGAAAGCATGCAACTATACACAATGAGAGCAACAGTGGCTGTGGGGTGACCCTGTGATGTCATCATACTGGCTCCAGGATCCCCGATTAGTTGGAATCACATAGATAGAGAGAAGATCTCATTTAAAAAATGGGTACCTTTTTAATCGGTCAGTGAATAGCCATCAAATAAGGATGGGAGTGGTGAATGGGAGAGGGCATCTTGGCTTTAATTTTTGCTCTGACTGTTTGTTCGTGGATATTTAGTGCATCCATAATGTATTTTATTGGGATCTACAGAGCCCTGGGCGGGTTGCTAACCTAGTTGGAGGCTTCTGTTTTGAAGAAACTGGCCTGATTCCCAAGAAGGCTCATAGGGTTGGCAAACCAGAAAATATTTGACTGTTCTAAGAGTTGCTAGGTCCCTTCCTGCTCTGGCAGGGGATGTTTCAGGAATGGGTGGGGACTTAGCGCTATGTCCCAGTGCAATGACATCACCCAGAAGCGACATCATTGTGTCAGGGATGCTCTGGTTTTTAGGCAAACTCTATGGTAAAATTGGGCTTAAACCATAGAGTTTGCCCAAAAAACCACAGTGTTCCCTGCATGATATCCCCAACGTGATGACGTCACTTCCAGGTGACATCATTGCATCAGGACATGGCATAGTTTAGGGGCGGGGTTTCCCCCACCAGCCAGCTGATCGGCGGTGGAGAGAAGCCCCTGAAACCCGGGAATCCCCCACTCAGACCTGGGGGCTGGCAACTCTATGCTGCCCCCACCATTCTATGTCAGAATTCCAAATGTGCCAGCAGGCCCAAAAAGGTGAGGGACCTCTGCTGCAAATGGATACGCTGGGAAATTGAAACTGGGACCTTCTGTGTGCAAAGCAGATACTCTACCACTGAGCCACAGTCTCCCCTTTCTCCACCATTACCTGTGACTTGACAAAACTTCCACTTCTTGTCAGCATCATAATTACTAGTAGTGGCACACCAGAATGTCCCATCACTCCACCCATCTGTGGTGCAGCTCTGATAAGACTTGCCCTTGTAGATGAAGGGGAAGACACAAGGTGGACTTTCCATACTCTCATCAGGCCCTAGTGATAAAGAAATCAATAATATATGCTGCAAAAGAAGCAAAAAAAATCAGGCAGGAATTTCTTTCGAACACACAGCAGGACTCCTGTGAGGAAAGACTTAAATCTTCCCCTCTGGATATTACATGGAAGACAGAAGCTTCTCCCCACATCCAAATAGCCTGTAGTAGAGCACATCAAGTGACATATCACCCTATGCAATGTTTCCCTGTCCCCTGCGACAATTAATTTGTGCAGTCCACAAATCCCTGTCCCCTGCTGCTAGTGGGGACAGGGAAACAATGTGTGCCAACATCACTAGAAAGAGGGGAGAAAGAAGCAAGAAGTGACTGAATCTAGTTCCACTCTGAACTTCATAGGGCTCAAATGTTCAGATTTACTTTTGCAAATGGAGCACCTGGAATTGTTTTATCAAGAATGATGGCTAGAGGGCGGGGGTAGGGTTGCCAACTTCCAAGTGGGGCCTAGAGATCTTATGGTATTACAATTGTGTCCAGTCAATAGAGATCAGTTCACCTGGAGAAAATGTCTGCTTTGGAGGGTCGACTCTAGGGATGGGCACAAACCGAATTATGAACCAAAATTCATCATAAACAAGGCCCAGTTCACAGTTTGCGAACCTCGGTTTGTGCTATCCCACCCTCACAAACCTCCCACAAACCTCCCAGATGGCTTTGGGAGATTCATCTGGTTTGTGTCTGCAGACACGCTGGCACCAGGGGCATTTAAAGGGATGGTGAGTTCACCTGTGAGTTGCGCTGCTGTGGCATTGGTGGTGGCACAGCTTGCAGAAACCATTCAAAGGATCAACTTGGTGGCATGACTTGGCGAGTGCTCTCAGAAGGCATTTAAATAACTTCTGAGTTTACATGCAAGTCATGATGCTGCAAGGGTAGCACAGCTTGCAAAAACCATTCCAGCTGTCACAGCGTCACAGCTTCCAAAAGCCATTTAAAGGGAGCCCTTTAAATGGTTTTTGCAAGCCGTGCCACATCACAAACCATGAACCTTGAACCAGTTGGTCAAACGGAAAGGTTTGTGGAGGTTCATGGTTCATGAGACCCCATGAACCTTCATGAACCTCCATTTTCTCAGTTTGTGCCCATCCCTAGTCAACTCTATGGCATTGAGTCTTGCCTCCCCAAACCTTCACACCTTCCCAAACCCTTCCATCCCCAATCTCCTCCCACAAAATCTCCAGGTATCTCCCAACCCAGAGCTGGCCACTCTAGCTGGGGAGAGAAACTTAAACACTTTCTTCCCTTGCTGTTTCCTTGTTGGAAAAAGCCATTGCTGAGCTGCTTTTACCCCAGTTGGGAAAATAACAGTATCTGAAAGTTTTCCCCAGCCAGAGGAAATACAGCCTAAGTGAGGCATTTTCCAATGAGAAAATAGCAGGGAAGAAAGGGTTAAAGTTTCCTCCTCTTCCTGCACCCTTCCTCTCATTAATAAAGCTGTACCTGAGGCTTCATCTGCAGAACTAAAAATGGTTATGTAAAATAAACATGGAAGAAAAGGTAACATGTAGCATTTCTGCATTATTATTATACACAAAATGGGGAAGAAGCAGATGAGGGCGATACCAAATTGAGAAAGTTGCTCGTTTCTGTTTTTAGAAAAAACTATACAAGAAGACAAACTTCCTGTCATGTGTTAGACGGAGATCCCGTGTATTAGAAGGAGGTGACCTGATTCTCGAAATGTGCCCTGGAGGAGATTTCTTCAAAACAAACTGTGTTTGTATTTCTGACTAAAAATATTTTCATTTCAATCAATATTCAATCAATAAAAGGGCATTTTATATTAAATAGTTCATACCTTTTGTGGTTTGGCCTTGGTGTACTTTTCCAGTGTCTAATGTGGCCACTCTTCCTGTTGTCGGTTCAAAAATCCCAAGTTCAGTTTTGCTTCTCCCTTGTGTAAAAGGAGATGGTATCATTTTAACAATGATCCTTGAAGATGATTTTCAAAAACACATTGGGGATTTCTAAACATACTTATGGCTAATATTACTTTAATAACATTCACAGGAATGTTTAATAAGTAAAAGGGAATTTGATATTAACTTTTCATACCTTTCGTGGTTTGACCTTGGTCTACTTTTCCAGAATCTATTGTGGCCGCTCT
>NW_015169314.1:6886-9715 GCF_001447785.1 Gekko japonicus
TCCCCCTATTTTAAAAGGGGATGGTCTGATTTTAATGATGAACCTCGAAACACTTTGGGGATTTTTTACAACACCCTTCTGGCTAACATTATTTTAATAAAGTTCACAGAAATGTGTAATAAGTAAAGGGAATTTGATATTCATTTTTCATACCTATTGTACCTGGACACTGAAAAACTTTTCCAGCATTTAGTGCAGACCCACTTTCTGACAGCACTTGAAAAATCCATTTTTCAAGTTTGCTTCTCCCTTGTGAGGAAAAGATATTGTCTGTTTTTAATAATGTCCCTTGAGGAGGATTTTCAAAACACAGTGGTGATTTTTTCAACATGCTTCTGACTAAAATTATTTTAATAAATAAAACTATGTTAATAAAAACATTGAAGACATGAAAGGATTTTTGATATTAAATTTTTCAAACCTTGTGTGGCTTGACTGTGGTCGACTTTTTCAGGGGTTAATGTGGCTTCTCTTTCTTTAGACGATTCGAAAACTGTTTCAATTTTGGTTTTCACGAGAAAAAAGATAATTGTCTGATTTTAACAGTGTCTCTTGAAGGAAGATTTTCAAAACACAATGGGAATTTTTACATCATGCTTCTCACTACAATTAATAAATAAAATTAGTAAAAATATGTAATACATAAAAGGGGACTGGATTTTTTTTTACCTTGTGTGACTTGATCTTGGTCTACTTTTTCAGTTTCTAGCATGGCTGTTCTTTCTGTTGTTGTTTCAAAAACTCCTGTTTCAAATAAAAGGAGATGGTCTGATTTTAATAATAATCCTTGAGGAAGATTTTCAAAACTACTTTGAGAGTTTTTACAACATACTTTTCACTAATATTATTTTAATAACATTCACATAAATATTTAATAAGTTATTTGATATTCTTTTTTAATCTTTTGTGGCTTGACTTTGGTCTACTTTTCCAGTGGCTAGTGTGGCCCCTCTTTCTGTAGTTGATTTGAAAAATCCCAATTCAGTTTTGCTTTTCCCTTGTGAAAAAAATATTGTCTGATTTTAATACCGTCCCTTGAAGGAAGATTCTCAAAACACAACGGGGATTTTCACAACATGCTTCTGAGTAAAATTGTTTTCAGAAATAAAACTAATAAAATATTTTTAATGGATAAAAAAAGACTGGATATTAATTGTTTGTACATTTTGGGACTTGTCTACATTTCCGGCATTTAGTGCTGTCCCCCTTTCTGTGGTAAGTTTGTAAATTCCTGTTTCAATTTTGCTTGTCCCTTGTGAATCTTTATGTTTGCACCAGATTCTTTTCTTTTTCCTTGCACTAAATCTTCCCCATTAAAACAAATACATTTTGATGTTGTTTCTCTGTATAAATAGTGTAGAACTATAAATCATAAGAGAAACAAAAAGAATCAATGACAGCAACAATGACGAAGGGAACTGAGACCAATATCAATGACAACATATAACACTGAAACAAATAAAATAAGCTGTCTTGTCTCCTTCTTAAAACAGGCATCTCACTTGCACAAATTAGAAGTATCCAGAAATGTCTTAAGGACCAAACATAGTGCCAGTGCCCTTTCTATATATTTAAATAGTGAATATTTCCCATCACCTAGGAAAAGAGAGTGCAGGCATTTTAACAGCGAAAGGAGAGCTTGGCTGAAAACTCCAAAACCTTTCCGCCACACTCTCTGATAGCTTCTCTCCTCAGCCTTCCTCCAGTACTCAATTATGGTTCAGCTGGACATAGGACCTTCAAGCAAAGGGGATGTGGAGAGGTATGTACAGGGAGAATCCATGGCCCCTTCACCCCACACACCCTCTTTCCTGTTAAAACTGGACCCTTCCCACATATCCAGCATATACCGCATGGAACCACAACCACCACATTTCATTTGGCCCTCAGGAATCTACATCAACAAAGAAGACTCTGAAATGGCTGTTATCAATTACTAAGCTTTCTCCTGCTCCTCCCATTCTTCCTACCTGAGGCCTCACAGTATGTCCACTTCAAGTCTACATCGTAGTTGCTGGTGAGAGAGCACCAAAGCTTCTTGTTCGAAATCCCATCAGTTGTGCATGTAGTGTAGGAAGTGCCATTGTAGAGGAAAGGAAAGACACAAGGCCCCTTGGGATTTGCATCTAGTCCTGGGTAGAGGAGAGGGAGGCAGAGACAGACTGTTCCTCAGAAAATATTGGTACAATAAGAACAAAGTACTCCAATGGATAGAGAGTGGGTGTTGGATTTCAGTGCATATTTCATCTCAGTCACTTCACAAGGTCACTATGCACACATCTGGCTCTGTTCCATGCCAGGTTTGCTCTGTGCATGTGCTTAGTCACAAACTCTAACTGTGGTTTGGCTTGCCAGCTGAACTTGTGAATGGTTTCCATTGAAACATGAAGTAGCTGAGGCCCAAGAAAGCTCTATCTATGGTATTTGATCTGAACATCCAGATATAATTAAAGTTGAAGTCATCAGAAGATGGACATGCACATGAGCAGGATTTCAGTCCATCGCCTACAACCTGGGAAACAATGGTTGGTTAGAGCAGGGGTGTCAAAAATGCAGCCCGGGGGCCGGATCAGGCTCCCGGAGGGCTTCCATCAGGCCCGCAGTGGAACTGGCCATCTCCTGCTTCCAGTTCTGCTGCTGCATCATAGCTTGCTTCCCCAGACTCTCTTAATCACTCAGCCATTTCATGTTTTAACCTGGGTTCTAGACTCAGAACTCTGAGCATGAGATTTCTGTGGTGAATGTCAATAAATCAAAAGTAGGTTTGCAGCTTACAGAGCTAATGTTTTACGCATGTTTTTATTTTTAGTAAAAAAAAATCTTTCTGGC
>NW_015169314.1:11493-39175 GCF_001447785.1 Gekko japonicus
CCTGCCACACGGCAGGGGAAAAAGCGGCACGATGCGTGGCATTTAAAAGCCGCGCCACCTTTTCTCCCCGGCACGATCAGATGCCGGGGAGAAAACTCAGGTCGGACGCCGAGCCAGCCGAACCGCGCATGTCCGAGCATGCGCAGTTCGGCTCGGAGCCGGGGACGCGCCGGCGCACCCTTGCGCCGGCGATCAGACACCCGGTTAGCAGCGCGACAGGGAGATGAACCACCTCGGTAGGTGGTTCCTCCTTGAGCCGCATCATCGAAGGAATGGGCCAGTTCGGGGGCGGAAGCACCAGATGTTGTGGTGTGATCGCGCTGGTTTGGTCCGCCCTCGAACTGTCCCGCTACTGGGCCAAATCCTCTCGTGTGAACGGGGCCAAAGGATAGTAAACATCTAGTCATGCTACCACTGGATGAAATGGGCTTGATATAATTATGCATCTACAGGCTAAGACATCCTACAGTGAAAGGTGATTCATTGCCTGGAAGAGGTTTTCAGGTACAATTCTGCATTTCTAACCTTCAAGAGAACAGTGTTTCCACTTGCTGTCCTTATCATAATTGTCAGATGTGGCACACCACAGCTTCTCATCAATAGTTCCATCTGTGGTGCATGAAGAGTAGCGTTTCCCATCGAAAATAAAGGGGAAGACACAAGTTGTGGTATCTGAAAAGAGAGGAGGAAATCAAGAAAAGGTAACTTAAGATCCACTAGCTGGCAAAAGTAGATGGAATTCTGCCAGTCAGGCATTTGGTGATTCTCCAGGGGATCTATTCATCTGTGACTGCTTCCACCAAGACACTTTGGTTCAACCCAGCTCCAAATCTGTAGTAGGAGCATCCATACAGTCCATACAGTGCTGACCACCTCCCATTCTCATCTCCAACGCTGCTCTGATGTTTCTGGAAACATCAGAGTCAAAGCTGGTTAGCCCCCCTGTGAATGGGAAGGTGCCGATTTTGGAACGTCTCTGCTGACTTTAGACACCAATTTCACTCTTTATTCCCTCGTGCCCATGATTCCTACTCCCCAGCTTCAAAAATAATAATCAATAGCAATAATAATCACTATAACACTATAGCAATATACTTACTACATTTGTTATTCTTTTTAAAAAAGGGGGAGGAAACCCCCCGGGCAGTGTGAGAGGGGAGAATGGTGGGTATGATGTACTGGGGAGGGAAAACCAGAGAATCACCTTGTAGGAACACTCCATCGCCACCACAAATGCCTCTGTATTCCCAGCAGCAATGAGTCATTCCCACCCCACACATGGATGCAGTCCTCTCACAGTTTTATCCTACCCTCTTCCAATGGCAACATACATTATTACCCATTCTCCATTTTACCTTCAAACAACCCTGTAAAGTAGGTTAGATCAGGATTAAGTTAGGGATTATTTATTTATATTCTGCCTTTCTCCCCAGTGGGGTCCCAAAACAGCTCACACCATTCTCCTTTCCCCTATTTTCACCCTGTGAGGTAAGTTAGGCTGAGTGTGTATGACTGGCCCAAGGTCCATAGCAGAATGGAGCTCTGAACCTAGTCCAACACTTTAACCACTACACCACACTGGCTCTCAATTTGGTTAGGTTAGTTTAGGTTAGGATTAGGTTAGGGGCACCAAATCCAGGCCCCTTGCTTCCTTGCCCAGCAGTGTTGGACCAAGCTGTGGAACTGGATGCGCAGCACCTGATGACGGACTGTGCTCTTCCATTGAACATGATTGGTTCCCTCCCTCACAAGTGTCTTAAATTGCTAATGTCGATTTGCCCTGCCAAACTTTATTTAGAGCTGGCTCTGACTTTCTTCAGTGCTACGACCCTTGCCAACCTTCAAACTGCCTCTTCTGATATTATTCCTTGTATGCCCCAAGCTGGGATGGGCTTGTTTTGATAAATAAAGAGATAAAAATCAGTGTTACCGTTGTCAGCTGTGAGGCAAGGGAGGAGACAGCAACCAAAAATTAGGAAGGCCTGGAAGGTGGACATCTCTCCTCAGCAGAGTGGCAGATCTGTGAAAAGATGCCTGGTGCCCCTCGCTATATATAATCTCCATTTGGCCTCTCCCTTTATTACATTTGCCAGCCAAAAAGGGGCATTTCTACCTCCCGGAGGAACTGCAAAGAAATGTCTTTTCTCCCTCTCCCCTCCTGCCAAGTTGCTCTCTGGCACCCTGCCCTGTGGCTCCAGATGCTGCCAGGTCACCACAGACTGATGACTGCGGGGAAAATAATGGGATGGAAGGTGATCCCAAAATTCACACAAAAGCTTCTGCAAGTCACTCTCTAGCTAGGTCCCAGTTCAACCTTGGCTGATTTCGCACTAGAGCTGCCTCGATGTTGCGCCGCCGTTTGCCCCAATACTACTGGTCAATTTCACACCCGAAGCTGCGGGGCTCCATTTGACCCGCGGCTTTGCCCGATTTCCTCCACACTTTCGTGATCCTCAAGAAACTGCGGGGAAAATCGGGCAAAGCCGTACGTCAAAATGCAGCCCTGCAGCTTCGGGTGTGAAACTGACCAATAGTATAGGGGCAAACGGCAGCGCAACATCGAGGCAGCTCTAGTGTGAAATCAGCCCTTCTATTATGAACCATAAACCAACAGGAAATGAATGGAGGATGGAAAAAAGGAAGTACTTCTTCACTCAACAAGATTCTGGGATTCGCTGCCATTGGATGTAGTGATGGCCCTCCAATTTACGGGCTGGACAGATTCATGGAGGAAAAGTCCATCAGCTGCTACTAGCTATGTGGCACCTCCACATTGATAGGCAGTAAAACTGTGACTGCTCATGCTCTGAGACAAGATCAGGGGAAGGCCTTGGCCTCTGTGCCCTCTTTAGTGGCCCTCCAGGACAACTGGTTGGCCTTTGTGTGAAACAGGATGCTGGACTAGATGGACCACTGGTCTGATCCACCAGAGCCCCTCTTATGTCTTTGAGCAATTCAGGGCTGAAAAGTAATATAATGTCATGTTCTTCCGAGACAGAAATTATTGTAACAGGCACCAGGTTCTCTCCATAAATATTTCCCACTGTCCCTCTTATTCCGCCATCTTTCTGCCAGAGTGTGCCTGGCAGTTCCTATAGCATGGAGTTAAAATGCAGAATGCTTGCAATTGAGTAAAGACTTATTCACTTTACTTCCACCCTCAGCAACAACAGCAACCACCAACACCCTACTGGTCTTGCCCTGGCCAAGGCAGAGATTTGGTTTTTTTGTCAAGTAATCTCCCCCTGCAGGTTAGAACCAGCAGTAACACGATCTTCATCAAGAAAAGGACACTCTCTTGGGAGGCCCAGACTGGAAGATTACAACTAACCTAACAATGCAAGCCAAATCTTTAGGGTTGCCAACTCCAGCTCGGGAGAGTCCTGAAGGTTTGGAGGTGGAGCATAGAGAGGGCAGAGTTTGGGGAGGGGAGGCAACACAGCATAGGGCTCCCAAGTACTTACCTTGATTCGGCGGGGGATATGTAGTTCTTCGCGGGACCATTCCCACGGGAAAACACAGGTGCTGCACTATTCCATCGCCCAGAGATGACGTAGGCACATAGTTGGGCGACGCTCTAGCAATGGGGCTGGAAACTCGATGGTACCATTGAGTTTCCAGCTCCATCACCAGAGCGTCGCCCAGCTACATGCCTACGTCACGTCTGACCGACGGAATAGTGCAGCGCCTGTGTTACAAGCAAGAATCTTCCGGCGGGGAAGCATGTGTCCCCCGCTGGTTCATAGGTAGGTAGTTGGCAACCCTAACACAGCAAGATATAATGCCATAGAGTCCACCTTCCAAAATGCAGCAGACTGGGGAAGACACTTTCCCCTGGCCCAGCCACACTCCAATGGGGAAAGAGTGGCAGCCTGCCTGCCCTGCCCCAGCTATGCTGCCCCTACAAAGGAAGAAGGGAGGGAAAGGGTATCAGCCTGCTGAGCCAGCCTCCTCTTCCCAAGTGCTGCCGCCTCCCGGCTTGGGAGGGGAGCATCCCCTGTGTGGCCCTCAGGTGGGCTGTCTAGTTTCATGGAGATAGTTCCACGTGGTTAGCCATGTTGGTCTGAAGCAGTAGAACAAAATTTAGAGTCCAGTGGCATGGAGTCTTTTGTGGAGGGGCAAACTTTCAAGCCATGAACACCCAAACACAATTTGAGTGGTGCTGGGGTGAAATTTCAAGATGGCTACTAACTGTTTACTTGTGTTAGGTTTTCAGTACTTAATCTTTTATTTGTAATAAATTAACAAAAAGTGAAAGAAATCTTTGGAAATTTAAATTTCAGTTTATTATATTTTAATCTAAAGGTTATGTCATGCATAGACTACAGAGTTATTGACTCTGGCACCTATGTCTCATTCTTGTTTTTTTGCTTGATGCATTGTACTCGTCTGGTTTATGGGCAGGATTCCCATTTGCCTGCTTATGGTGGGAGACCTCCAGGCAATTGCAGCTCTTGCCTGCCAATGCTCAGCTGATTGGCAGGCAGAAACTGGGGCTGGGGGTGGAATTCTTTTTTTTTAAGGCCTTATCTACTTAAAGGAAGTTCTGATCATAGAGTTCCTGACAATTCCTAGAGCTACCCAGAAGTGACAAGGGTAGTTGTCACAATTTTCCGATAGATTTTCTGGCAACTGCTAGAACTACTCCTGTCACTTCCAAGTAGCTTTAGAAATCAAGAACCCTGTGGACAGAAGTTGCCAAGGACTTGTTTTTCTTTTACATTTTTATCCCCATGAGATGCCCACCCTTTGGCCACAGTTTCTGTCCACCAATCAGCTGAGCATCAGCAGGCAGTGGCTGCAATTGCCTGGAAGTCTTTCTCCATAACCAGGCTGATAGGAACCCTATTCTTATCAGAATTCCACTTGAGTACTACAATCAATTTCCCTCTCTCAGAACCAGTGTTCCCTCTAAGCTGAGTTAGTGTGAGCTAGTTCACAGTTTTTTAGCCTCCGGCTCACACATTTTTGTCTCAGCTCAGGAAGGATAGCTCCAGAGCAAACTAATTTATGCAGTAGCCAAATCGCTTGCTCACAACTTTAATGCTAGTAGCTCACAAAGTAGAATTTTTGCTCACAAGACTCTACAGCTTAGAGGGAACATTGCTCAGAACTCAACTCTCTCATTCCTGCCTCGTTTTGCTGCATTTATGGGTCAGACAGAGACCATTTCCGCAGCAGTAAAATTCCCCGCATTGATGTTTTTAAAACTGCATGTTATGTAGAGATCTCCTTCCAATACTATACCGACAATATTCCAGTGGATGCAGAGAATGTTCCAGAACAGCTTGACTGACATGCCAGCTTAGTAAAAATGGATTGTAGTTACTTTTATTGAAATTCACAAGAGTAAGGTGAGGGAAGTCAATGCATTCCAGCTTCACCAGTTTATTGGTCAGTAAACAAAAAAAGGGAGTAAAAAGAGGAGTATTTCTTGCTTGTAGAAGTCAAGCAGCTTGATGTTCCAGAAACTAATATATCACCTCTTCAGAAACTGCACAGAATAATAATAACAACACAGGCCCCTACATACCATGTCCCAAGCCAGCCAGATCCCCATTCAACAGATGAAAGTGATAAATGGACATTTGGAATTCAGTCTCTTTCTCCTCCACCCTTTGTTTTTCCATACAAGAACTGCTATTGTTCCGTATGCTTACCGAAGGTTGTGGGATGCTGTACAGCAGCACACCCCAAACCCATCTTCCTAAGCTACAACCTAATTTGAGAACTGTGGGTCCCTCCAAATAATGTGGATGTATTGGGAAAACTAATCGGGACATGCCTTATAAATAAAAGACACAATGGAATACACAAAGTAGCCAGTACAAAATTTAAAAATAAGACCAGCTTTTCTTTTTTCATGCTCCTACTTAATCTGTGGGACATAACGCCATGGAAATGGAAACATTTGTGACATTTCTAGACCTCTGTGCAGATATTGGCACAACAGGCCTACTCTTGTGCCTGGGGACATGAAGCAGCGCAAAGACCCCTTAACTTTGCAACCAGGCAACAGCTTAGAAAGGGCAACATCCCACAGACAGATCTTTGGACAAAAAGATGTCTTCTGCCCATATCATAATTGCTGACCCATATCGCATCCTTCCCTTCTCCTTGAGTCTCTTGAGTCTTCCTCGCTGCCTGCCATATCTCTATGGTACAATTGGCCATATTGAGTGGTTTGAGCTTTCACCCCTCCCAAACTTGCCAAAACTGTGGTAGTGGATGGTCTACTCATTCTCCTATGCTTATGGTTCCTGGGTCATGTACTTTATTGGAAAATACTATATGCTTAGTGGAGCTGAAAGCCATATCCATGCCCTTCCCATGGCCTATGGCATAATACCGCAGAACTCAAGCTAGCATTGGATTCCAGACCGCCAGTGTGGAGTCTGAACGATTTCAAGCCAGAATTCATCCTCCATACAATAGTGAAAGAAACCACATGGCAACCAGCCATCTGATGACTGGCAAAGGCACTTGCCAGCCTTCCCTTACTTTGGGTTGGCTCCAAGTAGCTTTTCTCTCTCAGTCTCATCTTATAGCCCTCCTTACTCCAGCCCTGGTCCTACAGGGCTTTTGTTTATTCAGGTCCCATGATCCCAAGCATAGCTTATTTGAGTGGTCAAAGTGGACAGTTCCTCTTTCATCAGCAGACAAGCTGGTTGGGTACAGCTCTTGGTCTCTGAATGCTTCCGTTTGCACTGGTCTCACTCTGCATTGCATGTCCTCACCTTTGTAGTCCAAGGGCAACCAGACTTGCCTCACTTCTAAGACCTCTTCCCCTAACTTTACAGGTGGTGGATCTGACAACATGTGACATCAAGTGTCCATGTGCACTACTGGACACCTCAGTTCCACATGTTACAAAATATGTGCAGTGTGTTGTTATTGTTGTTGTTCAGTCACACAGTCGAGTCCAACTCTTCGCAACCCCATGGACCACATTATGCCAGGCCCTCCTGTGCAGTGTAGGGACTTGCATATGCTTGACCTCTTTGTTCCTTTTGGGCAGGTCCTTTCTTAGTGTACCTGTAGGAAGTCCTACAGTACAATGCATCAAGCAAGTCCTTGGCCAAGGGCCAAGAAGCGACAGTTAGAACCGGATATGGAACAACTGATTGGTTCAGCATAGGAAAAGGAGTACGACAAGGATGTATATTGTCACCTCGCTTATTTAATATATATGCAGAGTACATCATGCGAAATGCTGGCCTGGATGAATCACAAGCAAGAATTAAGATTGCTGGGGAAAAGATCAACAACCTCAGATATGCAGACGATACCACTCTAATGGCAGAAAGTGAAGAGGACCTGAAGAGCCTCTTGCTCAGGGTAAAGGAGGAGAGCACAAAAGTGGGCTTGAAGCTCAACATCAAAAAAACTAAGATCATGGCTTCCGGATCCATTACTCCATGGCAAATAGAAGGGGAAGTCGTGAAAGTAGTGATAGACTTCACGTTCCTGGGATCCCAGATCACTGCAGACTTTGACAGCAGCCATGAAATTAAAAGACGCCTGCTCCTTGGGAGGAAAGCGATGGCGAACCTAAACAGCATGATAAAAAGTAGAGACGTCACCCTGCCAACAAAAGTCTGCATGTTCAAAGCAATGGTATTCCCAGTAGTCATGTATGGCTGCGAGAGTTGGACTATAAGGAAGGCCGAGCGCCGAAGAATAGATTCTTTTGAACTATGGTGCTGGGGAAGACTCTTGAGAGTCCCTTGGACTGCAAGAAGATCAAATCAGTCAATCCTAAAAGAAATCAACCCTGACTGTTCCCTGGAAAGCCAGATAATGAAACTGAAGCTCAAATACTTTGGCCACCAAATGAGAAGGGAGCACTCACTGGAAAAGACCCTGATGCTGGGAAAGATTGAAGGTCAAAGAAGACGGGGACGGCAAAGGATGAGATGGTTAGACAGTGTCATAGATGCAATGAACATGAAATTGAGCAAACTTCAGAGGATGGCGGAAGACAGGAGGGCCTGGCGGGAGCTGGTCCATGGGGTCGCGAAGAGTCGGACTCGACTGTGCGACTGAACAACAAGGAAGTCCTGCTCTTCCATCTATGAAATGACTCATGATTGCTTGACAGCTGTATGCAATTGTTATCTTGAGGTTTTTACCAGTGGGAGGTATCTGGAAGCAAGCAAGCCTGCACAGTCCCTTGGCATTGGTTTTAATTACAAACATTTCTGGACACAAAAAAATCCTTGTGCATTGCTGGACTCCTGATTCTTATATGTAATGCAAGAGTGACATCTCACGCAAATCCAGATTTTTTTTCAGTCACCATCAAATGGTATGAGGTGGGATGAGGTGGTAGAGTCTTGAGCTAGCAGAGTGGACTGTACCACTTGCATCTCAGATGAACAATGCCATTCTTTAATACTCCCTTGTGTTAAAAATGAGTTTTGCCATCTTTGTCCTGTTCTTTTCTCTCTGGTCAGATAGTTGCAAAGGAGGCATTCAAAGACTGTATTTATTCACTTGTATACAGTATTTATATCCTGCTTTTCTCCTGGGCAATGTTCAAACCATCTTAAAAACTCATTGCACAAAAATACAATAAAAAAGCAAGAGAGCTCCCACATGCTAAAAGCCACTAAAAGCACAGTGGAAAAGCTCTGCCTTTCAGAGCTTCCACAATTTCAAGGGCGTATGTGGACCTAGACAGTCCCACAGATATGAAGATCCCAGGTCTTGAAGGACTTGAAAGGTGAACACCAGCAGCTCGAACTAAGCATGGAAGCAAATTAGCAGACAATGCAGCAAGCTTAAACATCTGTCTTTTGGAAATGATATTTGGAGAAATGTTTGTTTGTTTGATTGATTGATTAATTGCCCACATTGCAAGCAGGCTCTGGGTGATTTCCAACCTTAAAACATTTAAAATACAATGGACACATAATTAAAATTATCACAGTAAAACAGCAAATTATAAATTAAATCCAATCCAAGATGGCATAATAGTCCTCCTTTGCTGACCACACCGCTGTCCCACATGGTAGGGCAGGGTAGGGCATGTGGGGGCTATAGAAGGAAAAGAGAGGGTGCCAGTCCTAACTTCCCATTGCTGTCATCAACTAAAGCCTGGCGGAACATCTCTGCCTCACAGGCCCTGCAGAATTGCATCAAATCCCGCAGGGCCCTGATCTTATTTGGCAGAGAGTTCCACCAGGTCGGGACCAAAACCAAAAAAGGCCCTGGCCCTACTTGAGGACAGCCGGACCTCCTTAGGGCCAGGGATCACCAGCAAGTTGTTATCAGCTGATCTCAGCATTCTTCTGGCGACATGTTGAAAGAGACAGATCTGAACAGACTTGTGAATTTTTGATGCATATTATGAATGCAAAAACGTACATGAAAATTTTACCTGCCTAATTTCTAACCATGATGTCTTTTGGTTGTTGTTGTTGTTGTTGTTGTTTTTACACTATTCAGAATATGGGCTTTGGAGAAAAAAGGCAGAATGAATTCTGTAACTTAGAGGTCTTTCAAAACTTCATTGTGAAAATTCGTTTCAGCAGTGCGCTCCTCTGTCATCATTGTTTGGTGTTTTCTTTAAAGAATCAGACTGGTTGTACATGGTGGCAGTCTCTCAATGTATACATTGAGCGCCATCTGGAGGCCTTGAAGTGTGGTGCGGCACAGTTTATAGCGTTTTTTCTCTTATTGTATTGTACTTGATTCAGCCAGATTTTTTTAAAATTCAAATTTGTTCAGTTCCCTTCTTTACTGTAACCCCACCCACCTACTCATCCTACATGGTTCTTTTACACAAAGGTCCCATGCTTCCCACCATAGCCTTTCCTGGAGAAAAGTTGGTTGGATCCAACCCATTGTTCAGCATTTTAAGACATTTTCTAGAACAGATTTAACAAAGAGGCTTCCCTGCAGCCACACCTGCTCTTCTCATTTGTAAGTGCTGAACAGGGGTGACTAGGGTCGAGATACTCAGCTTCCGGCATTTTGGCTCTTAAATCTACAGTAGCCCATTCAGACAGCATAGAATTGTGTGGGGAAACTTAATAGTTATCTTTTAAAAGAAGAAACGAGAAAGGAACCAACCATTCAGTATTAAACTAACTATTTAAACTTATTATACTAAATACCTGAACAGTTTTTCAACAGGTGAGAATGGGTTCCCTTTGAGAGCCAGTGTGAGATAGTGGTTAAAATATCAGACTAGGATCTGGAAGACCCAGCTTCGAATCCTTACTCTGCCATACATGGTTGCTGGGTGACCTTGGGCCAGCCACACACTCTCAAACTAACCTACCTCACAGGGTTGTTGTGAGGATAAAATGGAGAAAAGGAGAATTATGTAAGCTGCTTTGGGTCTCCATTGGGCAGAAAGGATTCTCTTACAGGTATAGGTTAAAAAAAATTAAAAATTTCCCTCCCCAAAAGGCTATGCTGGTGGTCCTGGGACTCCCATGGACACAAACCATGTGGGATGAGTGATGGTAAGGGGAAGAAGGGGGTAAGATTGGATGAGTTCTAGCCTGCTGTTCCAATCAAAGATTCTCCTGTTCTTCTCAACTTACTATGTCCTACTGTGAAAAAACACAAGCAGAAAAGACAAGTCCTGAAAGAGAACTGATCAGAATTGATCAGAGCCAGTGTGGTGTGATGGTTAGAGTGTCACATGAGAATCTCGGAGCCCCAGGTGCAAATCCCAACTCTGCCATGGAAGCTTGTTAGGTGACCTTAGGCCAGTCAATCACTCAGCCTAACCTACCTCACAGGGCTGTTGTAAGGATGAAATTAGGAACAAAGAGCTGTGTGACACTGCCCTGAGCTTCTTGAAGAAAGGGCAGGATAAAAATGTATGAGACAGCCCGACAGATGGACATGGTACTCATTCATTCATTCATTCATTCGATTTATGCCCTGCCCTCTCAACCAAGGCAGGCTCAGGGCGGCTTACATAAAAATTAAAACAACTAAAAACAAAGCATTTATAAAACCAGTTCATAAAGTGCTAGTATACAATGTTATATAATGATAAAAGGTAAAGGTTCCCTTGCTCGAAAGCCACTCGAATCCGACTTTAGGGTTCCGGTGCTCATCTCCGTTTCAAAGCCGAAGAGCCAACGCTGTCCGAAGACATTTCTGTGGTCATGTGGCCGGCATGACTAAACACCAAGGCACATGGAATGCTGTTACCTTCCCACCGAAGTGGTACCTATTTATCTACTTGCAATTTCTTGCTTTCGAACTGCTAGGTTGGCAGGAGCTGGAACTAGAGATGGGACCTCACTCCGTCATGCGGCACCCGGGTCTCGAACTGCTGAACTACTGACCTTCCACAGCCTGCAGTTCAGCGTCTTAACCACTTGAGCCACCGCAGCTCCTTATATAATGATAGTGAAACATTATAACAAATCGTCTTGGTAGCAGAACAATCCTGATGGGGTACAGTCAGCATTGATGTTAGGGACTATCATCTCAATCCATTTGTGCCAACGAAGCACAGGCTGCCGATGGTGATACCAGGGCACAGGGTCTTGTGGTGCGGCTCCTTGGTCAAATGGCTGGTGGAAGAGCTCCATCTTGCTACATTACTTGAAGGAAATTTTTATAAAACAGTAACATCTAATAAGAATACAGTATTGCTGTATTTATCTCTCACAGAGCTACACAGACATCTTATCTTCTGATAGCTGGAGGGAGGACGAAAAAGCAGCAAACAGCACAAGAGCCACCCACCAAAAAAATGGAAACAAAACAGATGTTTGTCCTCTGACTGATGGACCACTTACACCATGGGACAGAAAAGCCTGCAGTATATAAACAAGTGTCATGGTTTTGGAAGCCCTTATGCAAGCACCAACAGTGGGTCACTTTAGCCAAATTAACTGATATGGGTTGGTTGGGATGGAACATGCAAACCAAGAGCATCGTTGAGGTTCTCCTCTCCTCTGTTCCCACTGATCTCTCTCACACTCTCATTGGTCCTAGAACCCGTTGCACTCCAATTCAAGAGCCTGCTTCTCACAATCACAGTATTAACAAAACAACAACAATACTCCACTTGTGCTGGGCAGAAGCCGAGTCTCTGAACCTCCAAATCTTGCAGGCTTCCCTCTGTGGGGGTAATCTTAGAACTCACTGTCTCACCCAAAGGCTTAAGAAAGAGAGTCCATTCTGGCAGGAACAGTCCTTGGTATTCTGCTTGAAGCTCCCCCAGGCTTTGATCCGAGTCTTCTCCGACATCGCCGCCGTCCTGATAGCCAGCCTCCTGAGACTGTCCGGTATCTCCCTTTTGTCAGTCCCATGACCCCCATTAGCCAATCAGGGCATAGTTGGTTAATCCCCATTGCTATCTGGCAGCCAGATAAAGGTGTCTTCTGCCAGCTGGTCAAGGCTGACAGGTGCCTTTAATTAATGCTCTGCCCAAATAGACTGCAACTAACCTGTAAAAACTTACAGCTTGATGGCACTTAATGGAAGCCTCGAAATCTATAGGTCCTGATCCTTACAGGTCACCTCGAGATTAGATTACTGTAATGCTGTCTACATGAGGCTGCCCTTGTCATCCAGAAGCTGCAGCTGGTGCAGAATGCTGTGGCGAGGCTGTTGCTGTGCCTCTCCATGCAGGAGCACATCCAGCCTGCCCTAAAAGCACTGCACTGGCTGCATATAGCATACCAGATGCGGCTCAAGGTGCTGGTTCTTATCTTTAAAGCCCTATATGGTCAGGGACCTATCTACCTAAGGGACCGCCTCTCCCCACATGTCCCTCAGAGAGCACTAAGATCGGGCTCCCAAAACCATTTGGCTTTTCCAGACCCTAAAGAAGCCAGGCTAGCGGTGACAAGGGCCAGGGCCTTCTCTGTGGCAACCCCGTACTGGTGGACTGAGCTCCCAGATGACATCAGGGCTCTGAGGGACCTATTACAGTTCCACAGGGCCTGCAGAATGGAGCTCTTCCACCAGGCCTTTGACTAGGGTGCCGCCCCCAAAGGGGGAGCGGTGGCACAGTGGGTATATCTCACTGTCTTAACATCCGAACTGTGTTAGTTTGAGCCATGCGCTGGTGTGAGCAGCCAGCCTGTTGTCCCCAGCTCATTGTCCACCCAGCGATTCGAAAGCTTCAGCGAGTAGATAAAATGGGAACCACTCCTTAGAGAGGGTGGGCACACCAATAGCATAGAGGGTGTTAACTGACGGTCGGGACATCCTGGTCGAGGTTCAGAACTTCTTGGCTACAAAAATCCCTACAGTGGATGTTTCCGGCCAGGCAGTGGCAGTGTGGTGATTTGACATACGAGTCCTGAAGCCTGGTCAACAAGCAGCCGTTCGGAAAATGACTGAGCCAAGCCAGAAGACGTTTACACCGTGCAGTGACAGCGTGTGCAATTAAAATGAATATATGTTGTCTTCCCTGTCCGCTATGAACATTGTTAGTCCCCTGTCTAAAATGTGTAACTGTAAATCACTTTGAGCCCACTGGGGAAAGCAATTAATAAACTGAAATTATTATTATTATTATTATTATTATTATTATTATTATTATTATTATTATTATTATTATTATTATTATTATAAAAATTTATATGTTGTGATTTTATCTATTTAAATGTTGTGTTTTAACTGCTCCATTGTTTTAAGTGTGTGTGTGTGTGTGTGTGTGTGTGTGTGTGTGTGTACATTTGCTGTGAGCCGCCCTGAGCCTGCAGAGGCAGGGAGGGGGGGATATAAATTAAAAAAATAATAAATAATAAAACTAACAAAATATGTGGCAGGGTAGTAGTTTTCGTGAGTCACTGCTCACTTCTTCAGATAAGTCTTTAATGTGCTACTGAACTCTTGCTCTTTTCTACTATTTTATACTAGTTTGACTTTTTCTCTCTCTTTTAATTGGATCTAATGGTCCCTTTCCTCTTAGGGCCAACTAGATGTTACATTTTCTCCAGGCTTGTTGGCGTGTACCTTATTACACTTGCTCTTCTTTTGGGACATCCGGACACATGTTGTTTCAGTGTCACAGCTATCCTGAAAGGCCATGGGTCTTACTGAATTCTTCCAATTTTTTTCCTTTTCATTGCATCCCATAAGTCACTGCATCTTATCACATGTTGTATAGCAGTGTCTCCAACATGGTGCCCACTGGCACTTTTCCTGGTGCCTGTCAAGTGTTTTCAGAAATTGGGCAGAACCAGGTGGACTTTAGCCAAACAGGACTTCTGATTGACCACTGGAGACCTGATTGGCTGTGTAGAGTTTAAAAAAAACATTGCTTCAGGGCCCCATAGCACAAGGATCTTCACTGCATGACTTAAGATATGCTCTGTGAAGGCAATAAAAAACAAACCTTTAAAATAATATATTCATTTAAAGAGGCATCTGCTAAGCACAGCCCTGCCTGAAATGTTGAAGAGTTACTATTAGAGTTATGCATAACCTCTCTCCCATATAATTTGTAGTTGGCTGGACCCCCTGCAATAGCCATTGTGTGACTGGCTCCATCTCTTGGGGCAGCCATTTTGTTATTGCAGTCATCACCCTGTGTCAAAGTTCCAAAGATGCCTGCAGCCTCTAAAAGATTGTGGACCTGTACTCCTTTTTTTTTTCACCATCAAGTCACAGCTAACGTATGGGAACCCCATAGAGTTTTCAAGGCAAGAGATGTTCAGAGGTGGTTTGCCATTCCCTGCCTCTGCATAGTGACCCTGGTATTACTTGATGGTGTACCATCCAAGGACTCACCAGGGCCAACCCCACTTAGGTTCCAAGACTGGGCCAGCCTGGGCTATTCTGATAAGGGCCTGTGCTCTATAGCAGGCATGTCCAACTTCAAACAGGTAGTGATCTATTTTTTCCGGCCAAAAGTGCTGGTGATCTAACACCATGAAAATAAAGTGTCAAATTAGTTTCAAATTAGATTTTAGCCCACTAAATTTGGGTTCCACCGCCCCGCCCCCCCATTTATGATGCACATGCAGTTCTAAAAGTAAAAATAAGAATTCATCATACTGGCACCAATAATCAAACACCACCAAACAAAAAACCCCAAACACCTGTCCAGCAAACCAGCAAGTGGGGCTGGTGATCTACCTCTGACCCCTCCGCGATCTACTGGTAGATCGCGATCTACCTGTTGGACATACCTGCTCTATAGGTATATTAAAACAACTCTGAAATGGGGCAGTGTTTCATGCTGTGACTGACCATAGCCACAAGGTGGTGCTTTCTAGCAAAACACTTTGTGTTTGGCCCACTGAGTAGATTCACTTTCTCACTACTGAGGGAAAACCATTTCCCGCCTTTTCTGGAGAAGGATTGCACACCTCTTTTGTTGCGCTTGTGTATTGTGGTATTTGTGTGAAAATCATGTGAGTTTTCAGTGTGGTCTCAGGCGTTCATATTATTGGCATTAAATATGGGCATTGCCAGCTAACCAATCAGGTAACAGGAAAGACTATCCCTCTTTTCCAAGACTCTGAAGAGCTCCTGACAGTCACAGCAGACAATAAGGAGCTTCCTCAGTATAAGGCTGCTTGATAATATCCCTATGTACACTTGCCTCACTGTGAGAGAAATGCAGTGGGAGGGTCCCCAGGGGGGCAATCACCAGCTGTGGGGTAGGGGGACTTGCTCAGTAAAACTACAAGGGAAGAAAAGTTTAAATGCCTCCTGTCCTCCACCCAAACCCTGCTTTGGGGGGAGGCATGGTGAACGCCATAACTGGAAATAGAATGATAGGCAGAATTGCACCTAGATTTGGTTTCTTTCATGGGGTATTTCTACAAACATGTTCACACACCCAAGTCCTAGATTTTTTAACAATACAGGGAAGAAGGGTGGCTATGATATTCTTCTTTTGGTAAATGCACAGGCAATTATTCACTTTGGAAGCCACTACCTGTTGAAGTGTGGGGGGGGGTGTTCTGCATCTAGTGGTACGCACTGAGAAATGTAATGAAACCACAAAGCAAAAGCAAACGAAGAGAATTACATGACTATAATGCAGAGCCTATGGTTTTGTGTCAAACACTAGGATGTACAACCAAATGGCTGGGGACACCTAGTACATCAGGAGGACAGGACGGACACGGGAAACTGAAGGGCATATGCAAGCACAGATATGTATCAGATCAGTGACACTCAAAGAGAATCCAGAGACAATGCAATGCCAGCTTGATGTGGTGGTTAAGCGCAGCAGACTCTAATCTGGAGAACCAGGTTTGATTCTCCACTCCTCCACAAGCAGCCAGCTGGGTGAGCTTGGGTCAGTCACAGTTCTGCCAGAACTCTCTCAGCCCCACCTGCCTCACAGGGTGTCTGTTATGGGGAGAGGAAGGGAAGGAGATTGTAAGCTGTTGTAAGACTCCTTCGGGTAGTGATGAGTGGGGTATAAAACCAACTATTGTTCTTCTTAGTAAGGAATCTTCCACTGGATTTTTTTTTTTGGTGGAGGAAAGGGGGCATTGGAGGAAGGGCTCCTTCCTCCAGTAGAAGGGTTCCATCCCGTTTCTGTTCCAGAAATACCATAAAGACCCAATGACTGGGGCAGCACCTTACTGGCTGGCAAGGCCACAAGGATCAGTAGCATTGGTGATGGGATCTGAAAGCTGGGAAGCTGAGCTCAGGTGAAATAGATGCAAGAAGGCACTTCCAAGACATAGCACAAAAACTAGTTTCAAGGAACTGTGGTACCAGCAAAGATCTGGCTGCCACAGATGACTGTATAGTACCTCATCAATCCACCCTTCCTGCTGACTTGAGCAGGACCTGAACTCTGGAAAGTCTCAGAGTTCAGCTCTCTCCTCTTGAGTAGACTAGATGCATTTGATTGGATGTGTGACATACACTCTGCCTTCTGGGCTGTGCTGCTGCTAGGGTGGCCAGCCTTCAGGTGGCGACTGGGGATCTCCTGGGATAACAACTGATTTCCAGGCTACAGAGATCATTTCACCTGGAGAAAATGGCCACTTTGGAAGGTGGACTGTATGGCATCATATCCCACCTCAGAACCCACCCTCCTCAGGCTCCACCCCCAAACTTTCCACATAGTTCCCAGCCTGGAGCTAGGAACCCATGCTTCTACTTAGTTTTCTCTGTTCATGAGATGCTAAAGCTGATTATGAGAATTCCAGAGGAGGACAGGTCCAGCCAGGGGGCTACAAGTTCCCCACCTCCATGGAAGGCTCCTCCTGGGTGGCTTAGGACTTCTCTCTGGGGGAACCAGCTCCCGTCAGTTCTCTGGTGTGGGAGAGTCATCCTTTAAGGAGGTTCCATATGACTCTAGCACTGGTTCAGAGTAGGTCCTGAGTAATTCTTGTTTATCTAAAAGGAACCACGAGGATGCTTGATTTCTTCCCCCAGTGTCAGCAAAGATACACTGAGATATGTTTGAAAATTCCTGTTGAGAGCACTTAATGCTTCCATTAAAGGAATGATACACTACTGAAAACCAAATCAAGTTAGGCACTTTAATCCTCATTCTCATACCATAGCCACTGCTTTCCCTGCCAACAAAACTAGGAAAGAACTGAGACAAACACAGACATTCCAGGCCCTTACATTCCATTATTCCTTTTATTAATAAGATTCACCCTGTTGTTCAGATCAGGTCTTATTAAAATAATGAAGCATTTGGGAGAAAAAAAGCAGACTAGTATGGCACCACTGGAGGCTATGATAGAGAAGATCTCCACAGCTACCATGTTTTTCCCTTTGGTGCTCAGGTAAGTTGGAACAAAGGAGACCCAAACACTACAAAAAACCAACATGCTGAAAGTGATCAACTTGGCTTCATTGAAGCTGCCGGGCAAGTTCCTGGCTAAGAAAGCCACAGTCAAGCTAACAAAGGCCAGAAAGCCCATGTAACTCATTGCACAATAAAACATGACAATAGACCCTTCATTACATACAACTACTATTGCTCCAGGGGTTGAGCTAAAGTCAAGATGTGGGAATGGAGGTGAGTTTCCCAGCCACACAGTACAGATACAAACTTGAATGCCAGAACAGAAGACAACAATGGCATTTGCCAGTGGCTTTCCTACCCATTTTCTGATCCTGGTTCCTGGCTGAGTGGCTATGAAAGCCAGGACGACAGTGATTGTTTTTGCCAAAACACAAGAAAGAGCCACAGAGAATACAAGGCTGAAAGTTGTATGGCGGAGAAGGCAGGCCACCTTCCCCGGCTGGCCAATGAATAACAGGGAGGAGAGGAAGCCGAGCAGGAGGGAGATCAGGAGAGCATAGCTGAGACTCCGGTTATTGGCTCTGACTATGGGGGTCTCCTGGTGCTTCATGAAGATTCCTAGAACCACCACAGTCATCAGAGCAAAGAAAAGGCCCAAAGTAACCAAAACAGTTCCCAGTGGTTCTTCATAAGACAGGAAGCTTAGCCTTTTGGGGATGCATTGGGTTTGGCCTTGGTTTGGATGCTGGTCTTCAGGGCACTTGTCACAAGCATTCACATCTGAAAATATAAGGTAAAGCCATTGACTCCCCAATACATTTTAATGTGTGCCAAGTCCTGCAGAAATCCTGTGGGTAGCCATGGCTTTCAAAGAGAAGGAGACAAAATCATAAAGGACAGGTTCCTCCATAGCTATCAGCCCTCGTGACTAAAGAGAACCTCCATGTTCAGAGTCAGTAATCCTCCAAATACCAGTTGCTTAGGAGGGCAACAACAGGGCAAAGTTGGCCCTCTGTGCTTGAGGGTCTTCTAGGGCATCATACTGGCCAGTGTGGAAAACTGGATGAGGGCTAGATGGACCATGGGTCTGATCCAGGCCAGGAACCTAGTCTCACTGTAGCTCAAAATACTACTTCAAAATGCAGCTCTTAGGGGGCTGGGGACCCTCGTGCTTGAGGGTCTTGTAGGGCATCATACTGGCCAGTGTGGAAAACTGGATGAGGGCTAGATGGACCATGGGTCTGATCCAGGCCAGGAACCTAGTCTCACTGTAGCTCAAAATACTACTTCAAAATGCAGCTCTTAGGGGGCTGGGGACCCTCAGGGAGAGCACAAGGGGCAAATTTGAAAGTCTGTGGTAAAAGGGAAAATCAGCAAAAATGACCCCCTTCTTCTGTTATGAGAAGTTTGCCTTGGGAACCAAACCAGTACAGTGGGAAAGATTTTTTTTTTTAGTTTATTTACTTATTTTCCAAAACAAACATACAAAATAACAATTCTTCATACAAAGTATCCTTTGGAGATTCTTTACACATTTGTATCTATCCATCTATCTAATTTCTGCCATCTTTTTTTAAACGACCTTTCATCTTTTGCCAACAGTATCATATTAAGTTTATCCATTTCTTTAATTTCCATAATTTTTATAATTAACTCTTCTCTATCTGGAATTTTTTCTGATTTCCAGCATTTCGCTAGAAGGATTCTAGCGCTAGTAAGAATATACAGTATCACACATAGATCGTTATATTTAATACCTTCTGGTAAAATATTTAGGAGGTATACTTCCGGGTCGAGCTTTAATTCTATTTCTAGTATTTCTACTATTAGTTTTTGTATCTCTTTCCAAAATTTAGCTAATTTCTCACATCTCCACCAAACATGAAAATAAGACCCTATTTTTTTTTACATCTCCAGCAGTTACCAGAGGCATTTTTATAACATTTTGCTACTTTATCTGGTGACCAGTGCCACCTGTAGAGCATTTTAAAGATGTTTTCTTTATAAGATGTAGCTCTTAATAGTTTTATTGAGCTCCACATTTTAGTCCACTTTTCTATGGTTATATCATGACCCAGATCCTTTAACCACAACCTCATACTTAGTTTTATTGTTTCCTCCTTAGTATCTTCCTTTAAAAGGAAGTTGTACAATTTTTGTATTAATTTGTCTGCTGATGAGAGCCAGATTTTGTCTAATTCCGACGTTGTTATTGCAAAATCTCTTATTTTGTCTTTAGCAAATCTTGATCTTAGCTGATTCTTTTCCCAGTTTGTTAGCTTAATGTTTAGGGTTTGTAGGGTTTTGAAAGGTTTTAATTCATTTTCTTTTGTTAGTAATGTTTCATAGCTAACAGTCTTACTTCCACTTATTAAATTAGGCATTATAAACGCCTCTAATGGGGAGACCCATCTCGGTATCTTGTCGTAGAATTTAAATAGTCACTCTTCCCCCACCATCAGGCTCCCCCTTTAAAACACAACTTGTTTTTGTGAAAAATAATCCAAATTGAAAATGATCACAGACGTACATAATATGCCATTCTGCCCTTAAACTTGGAGTATCTGTGCCCAGCCATGTTCACCAGCTGACTTTGACCCTATCACACTGTGTCTCTCAGCTGTAATTAATTCACACGGTTATGGTGAGGATAAAACTCAGCTGTGTTTGTGAAATGTATGCTACTGAGATCTTTGGAGGAAGGATATTATTCTAAAGTAATAAATATCAGTGTAACTTTCTGGGCATACATGGGTGGATTTTCCTTATAAAATTATCCTCTGATTATCCTGCTACATTGCTGTGATATCCCTCATATTTAATGTTCAATACTATCGCCGTAACCCATCATTCATGACATCTTTATAGTGCAAAGCAATTCATTTCCTACCTTCTTGACCAGAAATTGTCCCATCTGAGCACGGAGCACAGTCAAAACAGCAAAATGGTTTCCCTTCCTGCACTTTTCTGCTAAAACCAGCACGGCAGCTGTCTGTACACGCAGAATGGGGTACCTTCTGACCATAATAAAAATGACAGAGTGTTTTGCATCTAAATATATATATTTAAGTTGTTTCATCTCACTGGTTGGTCAACATATTGACATGGGAAAATGGATCGGAGGAGGGCATTTTGGCTGTAAAATACATAACACAGGCTGTGGCAGAATGGGTCTGCTCTGGCCTGCAGGCACTCTTCTACCCTGCCCTCAAAGATTTTCCCAACACCTGGAGAGGCTTTTCTTTCTCTCTCAGGTAACCTGCTGCCACCACCTGACCTTCGTATGGAATTGCCCACTGGGAGGGTCAGCACGCACAGCTTCCCTTCCAAATTCTGAGGCCTTGCCTCTGTGTCTCCCGCTGCCCAGAGGTTGGTCACCACAGGACAGTTTGCTGCCTTGTGCGCCCTTGGAGGAATAGCCACTTGCCAACTGCCTCCCCCCTTTTTAAAATAGCGTGTCCAAGATTATGGAGGTCTATTTGGTACAGAGAACCACTACCAGCATCAAAAGTTATAAAGTATCAATTAAAAAGAAAATATTCACAAGTATACTTTTAGCACAGCACTAGATTGAGCAAGGGATCCAAAAGAAATAGGTAAAATGCAAATCTTCTTTCCCTCTCTCTTATACATGCCCTACTAGTTGTTAAAATATAGGACAGGCTCTGTTAGCTGTTAGCCACAGCAGGCCTGTTCTGCCACACAGGCATAAGAACACACTTGAAACTGCCTTATACTGAATCAGAACGTTGGTATATCAAGGTCAGTACTGTTTATTCTGACTGGAAGCGGCTTTCTGGTGAGGTCTTTCTAAACTGCTACCTGACCATTTTAACTGGAGATGTTAGGGATTCAACCAGAGACCTTCTGCATGAAAAGCAGATGCTCTGCCACTGAGCCACAGCTATTAGGTTTCACATTGGTCAAGCCAAACACTGCTTTACAGTCTATTATCGCTACTCAATGGAGTAGTTCAATGGAATTTCTTTTGAAACTGAGAAAATTATTAAGAACCATTTTCATTTCTTTCAGAGGGCTCAAAAATGACGTGAGGAGCTCACCTGCTTGAACCTGCTGTGCCAGGTGATCTTCTCTTTATCAATAGTGAACTCTTTGCCTGGGGAAGCCAGTGGATCCATCCTTCCAACTTTCACTCTTTGGAAGGACTGGTTTGGGAAAGTGACCCAGTTTATAATATCAAATCCAAACTGTAACTCTCCGTTCCTGAAAAAGATATTGTCCCCCATGGTGTTGTTAAAGGAGATGTTCTTCAGGAAATAGTGGAGCTAGGACCAAAAACAAACAAGCACAAGCTTATGTGTTAGGCCCTTCATACAGAGGTTTACAAACTATTGTTCTCCAAGAGCAGAATCTTCTCACCCTTCACGATTGTTTTAGTGCCCTGGCAGAAATATGCACGCAGTTCACAATTGGATTATTGGCAACTATTCACCACTCACTTCTCTTTCCATAAAGCATCTCTTAAGAAGCTCTTTAGTCCCATAAAAATCTTTGTTTGCTGTCCCCTTCACAGATTAGTTATTTTAGCACACTACTACTACAGTAAAGGTAAAGGTAAAGGTTCCCTTGCTCGAAAGCCAGTCGAATCCGACTTTAGGGTTGCGGTGCTCATCTCCGTTTCAAAGCCGAAGAGCCAGCGCTGTCCGAAGACGTTTCCGTGGTCATGTGGCCGGCATGACTAAACACCAAGGTGCACGGAACGCTGTTACCTTCCCACCGAAGTGGTACCTATTTATCTACTTGCAATTTCTTGCTTTCGAACTGCTAGGTTGGCAGGAGCTGGAACTAGAGACAGGAGCTCACCCTGTCTTGCAGCACCCGGGTCTTGAACTGCTAAACTACTGACCTTCCACAGCCTGCAGTTCAGCGTCTTAACCACTTGAGCCACCGCAGCTCCATACTACTACAGTACTGGGGGGAAATTGGTTTTCTTTTATAAACAGTGATATTTGGTTCCATATTGAGCCACAGGTTGTATTTTATTTTTATTTGTTAGACCTCTGCAGTGAAGGTTCAATAATAACTAAACTATTTATGGTGTGGCCTAGACCTGTACCCTAACCCTTTCCCTGCATCCATCCGGGACAGACCTGGCAGCATAGCAAAGCTCTCCCTGCTGGTGACCATGACCTATTATCTTGCTTGCCAAGGGAACTTAAGAGTACTCTTCCATGTGATCAGGCTTGCTCTAGGAAGTTCCTCTGAGGGATTGAATCCATCTAGAACAGGTAGTGGTTCACATATCGGACTGGGCTCTAGGAGAAATAGTATCAAGTTCCTGGTCTGCTGTGGAAATTTGCTGGGTGCCCTTGGACAAGTCATGATCCTTCAGTCTAACATGCCTCACAGAGTTGTTCTGGTGAGGGTAAAATGGAAGAGAGAAAAACGTGTTGTAAGCTGCTTTGGCCCCCTTGGGTGTGAAAAGCAGGGGATGATTATACTAGTTACAAAAAAAATTATTCACTTAAATTTCAAACTTCTTAGATTATCCATATCCTACCTCTCAGCAAAGAAGGGGTTTCTGAGGCAGTTACCAATAACAAGTTAAGACAACTTGTTAAAAAAAAACCACTTCAAAAGCAGCAACATTTTCACAATAACAATGCAGCATCCAATCAATATGAATAAACATATGTGGTGGGGGAGGGGACATTTAAAACCAAAAGCCTGGGGGAGCAAAAAAAATTTTTTTAACCAGACATCAAAAGCCTTGCAAGCTACAGAGCAGAAATTCCCAGTTCCACCTTAGAGAACATTTGACCCATCAATACACCAAAAGTTATTGATGAGTCAAATGGTAGTCCAATGTGGGATGGTGTTGCCATAATTACAAGATCAACTGCTGATCATCTTCCATTGACCCAGGTAAAGCAGCCGGAGGAAATTCACGACCGAGAGTGTCCTGCAGAGAAAACCCACAAACAGATACCACTTTGAAGAACCTCAACTGCCCAAAAAGTAGGGAAAGCCACAGTGGAATGTTCAAGAAAAGTAACCTTCCACTTGAGGAGCCACTGCTGAGGTTTGGAATGTGATGATTCCATACATAGCCCTGACCTAATAGAGATGCACCTCTGAGGAGGCTTTACCTGCCATGGCTGAATATTCTGAAACAGCATTCTGTCTTCATGCCTGGTTGCTTTGCCTTTGACTCTGAGAGAGCCCATGGCATGTAAGGCATGCGCCACAGCATAGACCGCATTGTAGACACCGTAGCTGTGGCCTGACATGCTCATTTCAAAAAGCAGCCCCGGGAGGGTCTCCAGCTTCTCTTCACCACTGCAAGTTTCATCACTCCCCTCGTTTGCATGAGATGGTGGAAGCAGGCATCCGAAAGCTTGTTCCCAGAACTCCCTGACAAAACCATCTCGCTTAAGAAAGTTGGCATTTCTGTGCTGAACAAATTTATGAAAGTCAGGCATTTCCTTTGTGTGAACCGCAAAGGAGAAGGCACCATGGAAGAGCTGGATGTCAGGCATTTTATGGAAGGTGTATGATGACAAATCCCACTGGGCAGTTGTAATCCACACTTTGTCGATGGGGATCCTTGTAGTGAACTGATTCTCCACTAGCATCAGCTGGAGTCCAATGGTTGACTGGATATTGCCATAAATGACCATCACGTTGGATTTGCTTCTGATCAGAACTGAAGATGCCTTGCGTAGCTGGTCTATAAATTCAAAAACTCCTGGAATGAAAGTCACTTTGGGTGTTCTTTCCAGGAAGGCAAAACAGATGCCATTCTCAGAAAACTTTGGCAGCAAAGACTGAACAAACATCTCCCCATAATCATCGTCCACAGCAAGAACCCCAACCCATGTCCACCTGAAATGCAGAAGCAATTGGACAATCCCAGTATACTGATGGGCTTCATTGGAAACCATCTGGTAGAAAGAAGGGGACTGGGTCTTACTGCTTGGCACAGCAGGGAAAGATCCATAGAGGAGCTAAAATGAAACATATGGATTTTTTTTTTCTTTTAGGAGTTTGAAGTGAAAATTTACAGATGTGTAATTTACTTCTCCCTAAAATCTACTTCAATAAAATCTAGATTCCTTTTACAAGTATTTACAAATGAGCCAGTGGTAGTGTTTTGCTGTCTGAAGTGGTCACCATAGCCACACACATCCCACACCTTACCACTGCTGATATCATCCCCACCCTTAGGGTTTATGGTTTAAGCAATTTACAAATATATTGAACCAACAAATAGTATGAAACAACATTTCCTCATCCATCCCAAACGTTTTGCAGCACCATGGCTGTTAATATAGCAGGGATTTCACATCTTCATATATTTAGTGCAATTGTAAACATGTATACTCAAAAGTAAGTTCCATTAAATTTTCTAAGTTTACCCTATTCACTTTTCATCTTAATGGTCGGAGATCCTGCCTTTCTTTAGCCCACTTTCCATGTTGTAATGTAGAAGAGAAGAGAGACGAGATTGGATTTATACCCTGCCCTTCACTTGGCATCTCAGAGGAGCTTACAAACTCCTTTCCCTTCCCCTCCTCCCCACAACAGACACCCTGTGAGGTAGGTGGGACTGAGAGAGCTCTTTCAAGAACTGCTCTTTGAAGGACAGCTCTTCTCAGAACTATGGCTTGCCCAAGGTCATCCAGCAGGTGCAAGTGGAGGAGTGAGGAATCAAACCCAGTTCTCCCAGATTAGAGTCTGCACACTTGACCACTACACCAAACTGGCACTACAACTCTGATCCAGGAGCAATCAGGAGGCACCGTCCCTCCAACGTCCTCAGTTTTTAATAACCAAAGTCATTCTTACTTGACTAGGAAGATCTGGGTCAATTCCACTTGGGTGGAATATAGGAAGCTGCCTTAAATTAAACCAGAACCCATCTTAATAAGACCCTAATGCTTCTACTCAGGTTGGCAAGAATCTCTCCAAAGATTCAGCCTTGTTGCTTAAGAAAACACACCCAAATAAATTATTCCCTTTATTTTTAAGCCTGGCTTTGCTCCTTATCCATCAGAGCTTGTGCTTCTGCCTATTTTCTGCTCTCTGGACCACCTAACCACTCCTGTTAAAAATAATGGAAAAGAGAATAAGGGGTTACATGTGGAACTTCCATGTCCTGTGCACTACCTGTGGGATCATGTAGATGCTCAATATGGTTGCTATCTGGATGGATGTTTCTGAATGGAGGCCACCAACAACAGCCATCAACCTCTGGCCGTCACAATTGTAGTTGGGGAGAGTTTCATGCTGAGCAGATAGCAATTTCAGGATGGCCTGGTAAGTCACCCGTGCGTCCAAGTCGCTATCATAGATGCGGAGTCCCAGAGAGACATTTGGCAAGAGGATGGGATTGTCATTGATTTCATTCACTGCAAATGCCAAGGCCAGAACATGCTGGTAGTTCTTGGTCACCACGCTGCAACAGAAGTGCTGTATTATGTCACAGAAATAGTCTGCCCTGAATGAAGCCATTTCCCCACAACTTCTAAAATACATTTCAATTGTAATTCACAGCAGCAATTTCAAATCTTAATGGGCCGGATCCATCTCAGTCTCCCTTCCTTACTCCAGCCCCTGTCCCACATGGCTTTTGTCCATGCAGGTGCCATGATCCCCCGACAGAGCCTTTTTGGGTGGTGAAAACCCTGTTTCACCAGCAGATAAGCTGATTGCCCCCCTCCATATATCCATACACCCAATTATCAAAAAGAATTCCAAGACATTTTCAGTATAATAAATCTAACGTTATTAAAATTCCGATCATGTATCACACCAGATTTTCTTGAAAATTATCCACCTTACATAACACACAAACAAAGTTTGAATCCATTGGTACCTTTAAGACCAACAAAGTTTTATTCTGGGTATAAGTTTTCATGTGCATGCATACTTCTTCAGATACCTGAAGCTTATATCCAGAAAGAAACTTCATTGGGCCTAAAGGTGCCATGGGCTCAAACTTTGTTTTGCTGCTTCAGACCAACATGGCTACCCACCTGAATCTTCCATAACACAGGTCACTCACAAGAACCCACACTCATTCTCAAACACAAGGATTCTCATTGTGCCACTACTAAAGGGTGAACAACAACCTTGCCGCTATAAGCGTATGAAATAATAGATCGTCGAAGTTTTTCTTTCTCAGTCCTTCATCTGTCATTTGGGTTGTTGTTTTTTTATGGTCTAGCCATTTGCTGTTGGTGTTACTATCAACAAATGGTTGCAGCCCCCCCTCCTTTTTTCACCAGTGGAAACATGGCTGGATCTATTATTGGGGACCCACTGTGCTAGACTGGTACGACTTGTGATTGATCAAGCCAACTGCAGTCCACCAACTACGTATGGTGGCCCAACAGATGTTTAATAAAACATTCCGGTTTTTATTATCTTCCTGATACAGTGCATGGCTTTGGGGCTGTATTTCACACAATGGGTCACAAAGTAGGCTGGTCTATTTCAAGGAGGAAAACAAGAGAGAGTGAATACTACAGATGGACCCGAGCAGATAGACATCCAAATCCATATAAAGCAGGACTCTTGCTAAAGTAGTATAAGCCATCTGAGTGAAACAGAACTGCAGGTGGCTGTGATGATCTCAGTCTCACTATTTATTTATTTATTGGGGTTCTATCCCGCCCTCCCCACGAATGTGCTCAGGGCAGCTTACATTTAACCAAGTATGTCAGAAGCAAAGGTCCAAAGATGTCCACCATGGAGACTAAAGGTGACTAAAGCTACAATTCTATGGACATTTCTCCTGGGAGTAAGCTCCGATGAATAACATGGGACTTACTTCTGTGTATAACTGCTTAGGACCGCTCCACTAGATCATCAGTACCCATTTGAGCATGTATGGTTCAAATAAATGAAACTTCTTACACGGGATGGTTTAAAAACCAGTTGTTAGGAAATGTGGTGAAGTTTTCCCATTCCCAAAGCACAAGGTGCTGAGAAGTAATCCCACCTATGATGATATCACCAGGTTCATAATAGTCAGGTGGATGCTGGAGG
>NW_015169314.1:39620-48761 GCF_001447785.1 Gekko japonicus
GAGGTCTTTAGAGCTCTGTTGTTCCTGACGGAGCCGCAGAAACATTTTCTCAAGTCTCTCCACAACACTTTTGTTGATTCACTAGCCAAGGAAAAGAAACTTTACTTTGTTTTTGCTCTCTGCCTTTTTTCCAGAACTGTGTCAGCAAAACAATACTGTGGATCCTACCAACACCACCCCAAGCACTCCAGGAAGCAAAGTTTGGAGCTTTCCCCCAGCCAAAGGAGTCTTCCTCCATTCGAAGAGCAATTTAAGATGAAGGAAGTTGCCTTAAGCTGAAATAATTTATTTCAACCTAAGGTTGGATCCCTGTCAATATGTCCACATGCTTGCACTATGCAAGCCCTGCATGCACATTAAGGTTCTGGAGCTCAGCACACTGTTTGTTATGTCTGAGACCATAGCAAGATGTATGCAGTTACTACGTAGCTGCCTTCTACAGGGGAACCAATTGGAAAGAGGGTAGCCAAAGAGCAGAGGGAAAAGGGAGGTAGTGGCACACTGACCTACTGGGGAAATCAGCAGCTGCCATGATGACTGCATGCACAGTCACTTTACAGACAAGCTCCTCCAGAATAAACCCATTGCACTTTCCATTACCAGCCACAGAAGCCAACAAACCTTTATTGTTAGCTCCGCCTTCTAGCACTCTCCGGAGCCCAAGCATGGGGGGAAGAAAACGATATACTTTGCAAGGGTTCAAAGGGCCTGGCAGGGCGGCAAACCACCATTACATGGTCCATTTGTGTAACTGGAAACAAAATAGATTATCTATTGTTGTTAAAACAATTAGCTGTACTCACTTTAGACTATGACTCAGATGTCCAACAAATAAATGCAATTGGTCCAATTCTGCATCATCGCAAATCATGAAGTCCAGATGTCTTGCCTTTAAACACCAGTGTTAGGAGAAACATCAGCAGAAGACCTCAGCCTCTTTGCCCTCTTTGTCAGCCCTCCATGGCAGTGGGTTGGTCACTAAGAGAAACAGCAGGCTGGATTAGATGGACCACTGGCCTGATCCAGCTCTTCTTATGTTCTTATAGTACCAGACAGGGGTCATTTCGTAGAAAAAGAGGTGCTGGAGCTCATTAGCATAACTCATTAGTATAACTTATTTGCATGTGCCACACCCCCTGACATCACCAGAAGTGTGTCAGAAGGCAACACCCACCGCTCAGGCTCCACTAGACTGTTTTGGATTGCTAGCTATTGGGGGGGATGTGCAGATCTGTCTTCGCAGAGGAGAGAGAGTTTGTAACTGAATAAAACTTGGTCTTAAAGGTGGCACTGGACTGTTTTGGACCGGAGGGATGGGGTGTGTGCTCTGCAGCATACCTGGCTGCTTCTTGCTCTGACTGAGGGCTGCTGGGAGCAGGGGGTGGGGCTTGTTGCGTGTGCCCGCCCCCTGGGCTCTTTACTGCCGGAGCTCTGCTCCTGTGCACTCCTGCAGGAAATGACCCCTGGTACCAGAAATGACTTTATATCACTGAAGAGCTGCTGCCAGTCTGAGGAGATCATATTGACTTTGATGGATCAAGGGCCTGATCCAGTGTAAGGCAGCATCAGGTGTGTTCGTGTTTGAGATGTAGTGTGTTATTCTTGCTCCAGAGAGCATTGACCCATTGGTTCTTTGGAAATCGAGTGAATTAAAAAATAAAGAGGTCACACAGCAGTAATAAACAATGACTGAACAAGTTGTGTAAGTCTTGTTTTCATCTTTTGTGTTGTCTGTAGCTAAGAAAAAACTCCAGTACCCATTAATAAAACAGTCTGCAAAGGATTTTAAAATACCCACTGAGCAGGGAACATTGGACAAGATCCAACCAGCTTTTTTCCTGTTGGGAAAAGGTCCTCTGCAACTGCTCAAAAAGGCTGGGTTGGGGCTCATGGGATTTGCATGGACAAACAACGTGGGCGACAGGGGATGTAATAAGGATGAGAATCAGGTGAGGCTGAGCAAAAAAAACTGGCTGGATGCCACCCAGTGGGCTAGATCCAACCAGCTTTTCTTCTGGTGAAAAAGAATTTGGGGTCCCCTCTGAGCACTAAAAAAGATTATGCAGGAAATTGTGGGTTCTTCATGGACAAAAGCCATGTGCAATGAATGCTGACATAAGGTGGATAGTTGGGTGTGACTGAGTTAAAATGGTGGCTGGATCCAAACCAGTTGCATTACCATGCCACCATGAACAATATAGGGAGACACAATGTTTTTTCTATGGGTGCATGGTCTAGGGTGCCTCTCACCAAACTCTGTTTTTAAAGCATTTATGGGAGGGCTGGTATTTGCATATGACAAAACATGATTACATTTTCACATAGTGAAACCAAATGGAAACTTGTGTCCCCATCAGCAAAGGGAGGGTTGCATATTCAGGGGGCAGCTTCCTTTCTTTGTTCCTAAAGAAAGACATTTATTGTTCTGAAGAAAGATTCAGAGCAGCCATTCCTTGCTACTACTTTTCAGAACATCAGCACTGGCACGTTCCAAAGTAAACATTTTAGAAGTTGCCTGCAATGAGTCACATTGTAAATACTATGGTGTGGGAAAGTTTTATGTTACATCCTTGTCCTTGACAGCAGGACATAAAACTGATATTCAGATTACAACTGATCTGCAGAAGTACTTTCAGTTTCACTTGGAGTGGTGTTAGCCGAATTGCTTTATCTACAGCAATTGGCAAATTTTAAACTGGGTGCTTGCCAACTATACCAAGGTCCTGTTCCCACCAAGGGTTACCAGAGAAGGAGTCGAGGCTGGTGTTGTTAAAATAACTGTCTTTTACTTAAGAATATAAATCACATACAAACAATACTGAGGCACGCACACATTCAATCAAGTTCCTCAGAAATACAGTATTAAAATAAGCACCTTTGCATTAGCAGGTGGGGGTGATGAGAAGTGATACTTATCTGTCCTGAAGCTTGTTCGTTCCAATGAAGAATGGATGGGAAGAAATAGAACTCTAGGGAAGTTAACACATAACTAGAACCAGCCAGCATGTGTGGGTCTCTTGACTGCAGATCAAGAGATCAAAGTAGAGGCAAGGGTTTGGGTATAGTAAGCTGGACAAAAGGGGAGTATAAAGCAGACAGGGGTTGTTGCGGGGGATGCTAGCTAGGAAGGGCCAGGTGAATGGTCCTTACCTTTTATAGGTGGTCTTTTGAGTGGGTGGCTGTGGGAGTGGTGAAACAATATCTGCGTGGCAGGCCCGGATAGGAATTCACTACTCTACTGTTCTCCTGGCTGGAGATTGGGAACTAAAAGTATGTACGCACTAAGAGAATGAGTTGGAGTCTAGTGACTGGCTAATGACGCAGTCAATTGGCCTTGGCAAAGAGACGAGAGAGAGATAACAGACATCTGCCTACACACACACACACACACATTCCTTAGTTCATGTCTTATGACTAGGATGCTGTAATGTATGAAGGGGAGGGGGGGAAGGAGGAGATGGATTTTCAATAAATATAGTTGGGAAGTGAGAACACTTCGGTTCCATCAGCTCAGCTTTCTACAAACCTGTGTCCTGTCTTCTTTGAATGCCGGCAAACTACAAGTGGCGCCCGAATGTGGGGCATCTCTACAAGAAAGAATTCTTCTCACCAATGCCTGGCAAAGGCCCTTGAAGTACTTCCGTCATGATTCACGACCCCTCATTGGTGAGATATGGGTGTTAAACTAGCACTCCCACAGCAGGCACATTTAAAAGAACTACAAATCATTGCCCAGAAGGCTGGCAGGCCAATGTCTTCTGAGACCCTAACCCAATTGCTTTTGGAAATTCAGAGACAATGTTCTTGGTACCCAGAGAAGGGGTCATTAAAGCTAAAGGATTGGGATAACATTGAAACGATATTTCACACAGAGCCTAAAGCTCCTGTTGCAGTGTTAAATTCCTGGGTTTTGTGCAGATTTGCAATCAATGCAATGGCACCTGTTTTCCCTTTGGCTTCTCTTACATGCAATGCAGAGGCCCCCCTTGCTTATTCCCAGGGGGCTCAATTGGTTTTACCTAAACCACCACCATCTATTGTGATTTATCCCCCTCTGTCTTCAGCTCCAACTCTGTCTTCAGCTCCAATTCTGCCTTCAGCTTCAACATTACCATTGCCTTTAGAAGCATACCTGCTTCCCACTCCACAAAGTATGTCACTGACAGACCTGCCTGATAAGCAGAATTCTCTTCCCACTCCTCCACTCCCCACTTCTAGAAGTGTTCTGATAGATCATTTAAAGAATCAGACCCCTTCCTTAGAGGAAATTAAAGAGAGCTCTGAAATATTGTCTATGTGCCCAGTGCATGTCACTGAAAATCAAAAAACAACTGGCACTACAATGATTGAAAATAAACCCACTTCATACCCTATTGTAACAGAATTGTGCAAGGGAATTCAGGACATGGGCTTACAGAGTACCTATGTTCAAGAAATGTTAGAAATTCTAATGAGGAATCACACTCTAGTTCCAGAACCACTACAGACTTTATCAAGTCTCAGACAAAAAACCACCAAGCCATACCTTGAGTTCATTAATAGACTACAGGAGGCTTTAAAGCATCAAAATGATAATGAAGAGACTCAAATAGAAATTATGCATAACTTAGCTAGAAAGCTCACTAAGCAAGAAAGTTGCTGTTTACTAACTGGACTGGGCAAAGACCCCTCTCTTTCTGATATGATTAACGCATGCCAGGAAGTGGGCAATCAATCAGGCAAATCTCCTGGCAACAGCCATACAACAAAGCAATAGGCCCTCTGAGTGGCCTTTAGAGGATTGGCCAAGTGTCTGGGAGATGGAAGGTTGACACGGAGCTCAGAGGAGAGCTCATTTTCTTTATTTTAAAATACCAGACTCCTATACTGTTGTGTCTATACTCTCCTAAGTGTTAAAAGTGCATGCTACTTTATGGGGCCGTGATTTAATAAGCAAACTTGGTGCCTCTTTTACAATTCAAAAAGAAGAGTGGCAAATGGTGTTTATTGCATAATTTGAGAGCAGTTAATGCCTGTATTCAGCCTATGGGTGCTCTCCAATGAGGGACCCCTAATCCTAATTTTATTCCAAATGATTATTAACTGTTTATTGTAGATTTGAAAGATTGCTTCTTTACAATTTCCTTAAATCCCATGGACAGAGAAAAGTTTGCCTTTACTGTCCCTGTGGAAAATTGCCAGCATCCTACCAAACGTTATCACTGAAAAGTCTTGCCTCAAGGAATGTTAAACTCACCGACCTTGTGTCAATATTCAGCCTTTTAGAGACAGACACCCCTCTGTGCTCATTTCTCTACTGACCTAAGTTGTTGGGTTTTTTGCTTTATTAACTACTGCAAAGCATCCTGCAGATCTTATTACTCCCTCTGCAAAGGCAATCTCAGTGCTACAGACTGTCATCTGCTAGTCATATTGACCTTCAACTCTGACTCCTTTTACAATGTTTTTTTCTCTTTCTTTCTTTCTTTCTTTCACTATCAAAATATTCTCGAGGTGCCTGTGATCTCATTAATATTGTTCCACCCTTCCCACAGCTGGAGATTCCACATGGAATCCTCCCTGCCAATTCAGCTGGCTTGTGCTGATTTTTCAGGTTTTCCTTGTTGCAGTTTGTTTCACTCTTTTCACTGCTTCAAACGCTCACAGCCTCTCACAGCTGCCCCCGCATTTTATCGGGGGAGGCAGCGTGGAGCTATTGTATAGCTTTTCAAGTTTTGTTACTTCTCCTTTTATTTTGATTGCTGACACTCAATATGTAGTCCAATTAATTTCTAGTTTGCCTGGAGCTTATCTTGCTCCTACCTCATGGCACTTTTACTTTTCATTCCACTAGACTGCCTTTTGTGATCAGTTGGCAACCCCTCAAGGGGTTGGCTGAGCCAAGATGCATTTTCCATTTTTTTCTTAACCTACAACACCTTTTGAAATATGTGCATGTTTTTATTGATACTTTCTCTGGTGCCCTTTGGGCTACCCCCTTGTGGGGTGAAACCACTAGTCATGTTATTTCCCACTCCTCTTTGGCAGCCCTAGGCCGCCTGGCCAGGCTGAAACCTGATACACCCCTGCCTATACTTCTTAAGCTTTCCAGCAATTTTGCACCCATTGGGACATTGCTCCTTCAAAACTATTTTAGAAAAACATTTAAAAGGAATAAAAGGTGGCCGCATACCAAATCAGGCCGCGTACCAAATCAGACCTGGATTCTACAGCAGGTCCATTTATTTTTGTTCACTTATAATAATTTGTTTACTTATAATCATTTAAATTTCTCTCAGCTCCCTGGAGCTGTCTCTTCATCAGCCTATGACCGGCACTTTTGCAGCCGGCCACACAGCTCCCTCAGCCTGAAGTTTTCTATCAGGCCCTGCCTGACCGCACCTGGTTAGGCCTGGTGCCACTGCTAACATGGGGCCGAGGGTTTTTTCTTCTGTTTTAACATCTGCAGGTCCTTTGTGGGTCCTGGCCAAGTGTGTTCGTCCAGCTCATGGCGAGCCACGCAGTAGCCAAGGATCCCTTACCAGAGATGGCCAAGGTCAGCCTGCAAGAAGAGCAACACCCGTTCTGGCCTCTTGTGAGTCCAAGGCCTCCCAACTCACTGCAAGCTCCACTGACATGGGGAGCCAACTTGTTTTCCTTTTGCCTAAAGGAATCTGCCTCTATGCATGGGTTTCTTGCACCATGTACTATACCTGTGTGTACCCCTTTGGACACTTTGCCTTTGAACACTTTGAACAAACTATCTGCTATTCATCATGCCAATTATACCTGTGACAACTATGGTTGCTCCTTTGGCAGGAACGTTTGCCAGTGGGAACCACAAACCACAACTGTTGCTCCCTCCACCAGATGCCATGGAATGCCCTGTGGTCATGACTACTTGGGGGGTGGCTTGAAAAATGTATTCAATACCTTGTAATGACTGTATTATGTCTCATTGTCCTGTGTTGTTTTATACAATGTATATTTCAATCTTTGTGCTTGTCATACAACTTCTCAAACTATTGCACTCCTTAACTTGACAAACAACAAAAGGCACTCCAAATGTCACAAAATTCACAACCACTGAAACCTGTCCTTCCCTAGACCTATAGATTTAATTTCACCTTGCAACTTCAGCTCAATACTTCTGGAGTGGCCTGGTTTGCCCGCAACAACTCTTGGGCCAATTCCAATGATGGTTTATTTCACTTAATAGCTGCCGCTTTATCATGTAATACATCTTATTCCAAAGATTCCTGGCTTAATGCTACTTGCAGCGCACATGCTGCTAACAATGCTTCCAATCCTGGGTTCTTTCTCACTCATCCAGGGTGGGTTTTCGTGTGTGGTGATTCCCCCTCGCCTATAAACATGTTCCCTATTCATTTCAGGGTTGCTGTGCCTTTGGCAACCTTCAACTCCCCTTCCATATCCGAAATATGGGACATTGGGTCCAGAGGCGCAAAGCATCTGAAAAGCCCTTAGTCATTAGAAATTCTGGTTTTCATAGAACTATGCGTATTCTTCTCCCTGGCTTGGGTGTTTCTGAGCTAGAGCAAGCTATTGGTAACTTATCTGCTGAAATTGAACAGTCCTTTAATCTCTCTAGTCAACTCCTCACAGCACTCAACCAGGAGTATTTTCTCTGGCTCAAGTGGTGCTTCAAAACTGCAGAACTTTAGATATCCTGGCTGCGCAGTGGGGAGGTACCTGTGCATTAATTCATGAACATTGCTGTTATTATATATTACTATTGGTATTGCTCAGCTACGCCAGCATTTAACGGTATTTAAGGCTATTGCTGATGTTACCCCCTCCTCTTGATTGTTAGATTGGTTGTTTCCATGGATTCCATGGCACTTATTTGCACTTATTTTTTTACTCCTCATTGGGAGCATTCTGCTTTGTATATGTATTCAATATTTGCCGACAGCTCTCTGTCGCCCCTCGCTTCGAGCCTATAAAGATCAGACTCCCCTCTTGGCTTCACATTAAAACAATAAAAGGGACATTAAAACAATAAAAGGGATGATATGTGGGAGCGGTGAAACAATATCTGCGTGGCAGGCCCGGATAGGAATTCACTGCTCTACTGTTCTCCTGGCTGGAGTTTGGAAACTAAAAAATATGTACGTACTAAGAGAATGAGTTGGAGTCTAGTGACTGGCTAATGTCAATTGGCCTTGGCAAAGAGACGAGAGAGAGATAACAGACATCTGCCTACGCACACACACACATTCCTTAGTTCATGTCTCATGACTAGGATGCTGTAATGTATGAAGGGGAGGGGGGAAAGGAGGAGATGGATTTTCAGTCAGTTCAGCTTTCTACAAACCTGTGTCCTGTCTTCTTTGAACACTGGCAAACTACAGGTGGCAACTGTGCAAACCTCGTGACCCACCTACCTGTTAGTCCGTCCCAAAAACAATCCTATTGGTTGCGTGTAGTGAGGGGTGGCTACCTAGAGGGTTGGAGAATATTGTAACCTAAGACCTAACTCAAAGGATGGCATCTGGGCAAGTGTGAAAACTTGGCATCAGGATGCTCCCTTGAAGTGCAGATGAAGCTTGGCCATTCCTCTGGTCATAAAAGGTCCATCTGGCAGGAAATGCCAATGTAGAAATAAAGCAGAGATGTGGAGTGCGTGACTACCAACAATTCAGATATGGGGGCTGCTTCTTCTCAAGTTGTTCTTTTGCTGACAATAATGGAGATGTGTGCTTCCTCACCAGGCTGGTAGCTGTGTAGCTGAAACCTCATTCACGTGTTAAGGTTTATGCATGCACCTTCTATGTGTAATATCACAACAGGTGACTTGTACAGCTTTCTGAGCCTGTGTGTGTGTGTGTGTGTGGTGTGTGTGTGTGCACAGTCAATTTTGTGTAGCAATAAACATAGTTCATAACTCAAATATTAAGTTATTTCCTTAACAGTGGGGCCTAAAACTTCCTCCTTGAATGTTTCTCAAATGGCTCTTAGTCTCGTATTCCTGAAACACAAACCATGCTTTCTATTTATTCATTATTTCCTTTACTAGGAAAAAGGCCCGTTGTGGAAATAAATACAATGGCCTCTAGAAAGAGGCTCTCGGCGGGTGCCCCAGCCTTGGACACTCAGTGTCAATTTGCTGTGGTGATCTCAGCAGGGTATAATGAAACT
>NW_015169314.1:49253-78829 GCF_001447785.1 Gekko japonicus
GGGGGCCACCTCAGCAGCATATAAGGATACAGAGCCCACCATTTTCTCCAGGGGAACTGATCTCTGCCATCTGGAAAGCAGTTGTAATTCTGAGTGATCTCCAGCCCTCACCTGGAGACTGGACACATTTTACCTCACAACAGCAAACTGTTTAGAATGTTAGAGGCAAAAGCCAATCAAGTCGCATATGCAAACGACCTCTGTGTTCCGCTGCATATGCAAATAACCTCTGTGTTCTGACTGGCTATGGGGGGGAGAAGAACAGCAAACTGTTTAGAATGTTGGAGGTGAGACTCAAGCAATGCAGCCAGTGGATAGGGACAGATTCTGAGTGACACACCAGGGCGCCAACCAATTCCGGAGCGTGTGGAATGTTCTAGAGAAGTGCCACCACCATTCAGCTTTTATTTATAAGGGAGATAGTCTGTCTTTCTAGCAAAGACTCAAGGCAGATTATAGAAACTAAATATTTAAAACCAATATTTAAAAACTAAAACAGATAGTATTTTATAAAATGTTCCATTTTACACATTCTGACAGATGATCAAAGTTTTTTGGGGGGTCTTCCTGATCTTATCAGGTAGACTATTTCACCAAGTAGGGGCCACCACAAAGAATGCTTGAGTGTGGAAGGCCACTGAGCTTACCTATTGGCATGACTGCACCTTCCAAAGGCCTTGCTCATGCTAGTGAAATTGTCACAGTAGACCATAACAGGAGAAGCAATATGGCAAGATATGTGGGTCCCAGGCCATGAAGGACTTTATAGAGTGGGCAAGATGCCTCTTTGATGACTTGCAGATGTGTCCTTGTGTGGATGGCTTCAGATGTGGCAAAAACAAGCTAGAGCAAGAAACATGAAAATCTGATACATCCTGTTTTTCCCACTTCACAGTAGACCTTTCATAGCTTCTCAATGAAAGATGTGAACTTTATGTTTCAGACACAACAGGGAAAACGGGGAATAGGAAGCAGTAAGAAATCTGTACATCCTGTGCTTCTCTATCTTCACCTCATTCAAAACACTAGGGTGAGAAACCATCCCTAATTCTGAGACTGAAATCTTTACAAGATGGATCAAACTTGCTGCGACTTCTTCTGTCTACTTTCTGTGATAGTTATAATCACTCAGTGGGCAAGTTTTCCTGTGGGTACCATCCATGCATCAAGTTTGTGAGCACATGAGGAAAGGGGCAGCTCTCAAACTAGGGAACCAGGAGCTATGGAACCCTTTCCAAGCAAGCCTATTTGATCCCAAGTCTGCTTATTTTTCAGAGGCAATGCAATGCTTTGTATCTGATGGAATGTTTTATAGGGATTATTCTATGTTTGCATTTGTTTACATATGGCATCTGGATACGGTACATAAAAATCCAATAAATAAATACTGATGTATTAATTGCCCTGGGAAAGACTGCCAATCTCTTGGAAAGGTTATGAAAAGATAAACTATGAATACGATTAGTGTCCAGTTATCAGTTTTAATAACATTGAAGGTGGCCTGCAAGCTGGTAGACTCCAGGAACCATAAAGAAGATGGGGGAGTTTTTTCATTCTCCAGGTGCTTCATTTGAGCTTTACAGATGTCTACACTACTCCCCACAGGAAGCAAAATACGATTACCTGTATTTATGGTGTTTATCATACCATATGGAAGGTAGTGGAAATACTTTCCAATCACCTCACTCCAAGAGTTCAACAGACAATACAGCTCAATTACGTTAGATAGGAATAAGCTAAACATTGGTGTTTGACCTCAAGACTGCCACCTCTCTCAGCCATTGGCTGACCATTTGCTATGTCATGGAATTTTCCCCTCATTCCAACTTCTCTGTATAAAGTGATAAAGAATCAAAAGTTGCTGTTCTGTGGCAAATGAATTCAAAGTGAAATTGCTGAATTTGAATTTATTTTTTTTGTATAAATTTTTTTATTTTAGTTTTACAAATCAGACATTCCATCTGTATACATTACATATATTGTAGAGTCATTAAACTTCTGACAATTCTTCTAACCATTTATACACCTTTAACCATCTCTTCATATGTACCTTCTCATTTTTATTTTGTAATGTCAAACTCTAATTATCCATTTGTGCTAATTCTAATATCTTCAGCGTTAGTTCTTCTCTAGTGGGTATTATCTCAGATTTCCAATTTTTAGTCAATAATATTCGAGCAGCCGTTATTATATAGACTAATAAGTATGATTCTTGCTCATTATATCCATCCGGGATTATATTTAACAGATATATTTCTGGTTTTAATGTTAAGTTCTTTTCTAGAATTTCTTCAATTAGTTTTCGTACCATTTTCCAATAGTTCTGTATTTTACTGCATTTCCACCACATATGGTAAAAGGTCCCAATATTCGCTTTACACTTCCAGCATAAGTTGGAATGTCCAGGATAACATGTAGCTAGTTTATCCGGGGACCAGTACCATCTGTGGAACATTTTATATATATTTTCCTTGTATGCAATGGCTTTCATATACTTAATAGTTTTCCAAATTTTTGACCATTGTTCCCATTCTATATTCTCTCCTATTTCTTTCATCCACCTAAGCATCACCATTTTAATTATTTCATCTTGTTCATAATTGTCCAGCAAGAACATATATAACTTCTGTATTAATTTGTCGTTTGAGGACAACCAGATTTTATCCTGTTCATTGTTTTGATCTTCAAATCCCCTTAACATATCTTTTTTATATCTGTCTCTTAGCATTATCTATTCCCACCATGATAAGCTATTTTCTTGTTGTAATTTTTCTTCTTTTTTAATTTATTATTTCTGCTTAACAAAGTTTGATAACTTTCTTTCTTATTCATTGTTAGTAATGAAGGGTTAATGAAAGCTTCTAAGGGGGAAACCCATCTTGGAGTCTTTCTATAAAATATTTTTTTTAATGTTACACCATATGATATTCAATCTTAACGCATGTCTTCCAAAGTTAGAATGGATTTTATCTTTTTCATACCATATATAAGCGTGCCACCCCATATATAAATCATGTCCTTCTAATGCTAGGGTTCTTGTATTTTCCAAGGTTATCCATTCTTTTATCCAAATTAGGGCGGCCGCTTGATAATATATATACCAATTAGAAACACTCATTCCCCCTCTTTCCTTTCTATCCTGCATTACTTTCCATTTTATTCTAGGTCTCTTATATTGCCATATGAATTGTCTTGTAATTTTATTCAAGTCTTTGAAAAAGTTTTGGTTTTTTAAGACAGGAATACTTTGGGCTAAAAATAAAAACCTTGGTAACACGTTCATCTTTATCAACGCTATTCTACCCATCAATGATAAAGGTATATCCTTCCATTTCAACAAGTCAGTAGAAATTTCCTTCTACAGTTTGTAGTAATTAATGAATTACACTTGTTAGATACATTTATTCCCAAATATTTCACTTTTTTAACCACTTCCATATTAGTTACTTCTTGTATTATTTCCATGGTCCTTGGTAAACAGTTTTTAGTTAATAGTTTGGATTTTTTATAATTAAGCTTAAGTCCATAATTTTTAATTGTTTCCATCAAGTGCATAGCTGATTTTTCTGGATTTTCTAAGATAAACACCAGGTCATCTGCAAAGGCTTGCAACTTATATTCTTCCCCTCTTATTTTTAAACCCTCTATTTGTGTATTTTCCCTTATAGCATCATTTAGGGATTCCAGTGCAAAAATAAATAACAATGGCGAAATTGGACAGCCCTGTCTGGAGCCCTTCTGAATTTCTATCGTATTAGTCACATCTCCATTTACAATTATTTTTGCATATTGTTTATTATGTACCACTTTAACCATTGTGTAGAAATATTGACCACAGTCTACCTCATCTAGTTTGTGCAGTAGAAATTCCCATGATAAATTATCAAAGGCTTTTTCCGTGTCAAGAAACATTAGTATAAGCTCTTTATCCGGATGTTCTTCATAGTACTCTAATACATTCATAATTGTTCGCAAATTGTTTTTCATTTGTCTCTTGGGCAGAAAGCCAGCTTGATCTTGATGAATAGTTTGCCAATATTCCTGCAAATATTTTATAGTCAGCATTTAGCAACGAAATGGGCCTATAATTTTTGATATCACTTGAATCAGCGCCTGGTTTGTGAATTAATGTAATTAGTGCCTGATTCCACAATTCAGGAGTTTTTTCACGTTTTCCTATTCTCTGACATAATTCCTTGAGTGGTATACTAATTTGTTCCTCAAAAATTTGATAAAATTCCGCCGGGATCCCATCCGGTCCTGGTGTTTTCCTTTTTTCTGTCTATTAATTGCTTCTGAGACCTCACACAAACAAATACAAATACAAATACCTTTATTGGCATAAAATATCAAATACACATGCAGCATAGAGCCTCAAGATAGGTTGGAGGGGTATCACATTCCGAATTGCCTTAATATGAGCCTCTCCTCCTAGATACCTCATAAAAGAAATTTGCTACAGGTTCCAGAATTTCTATATTATGCGAAGACAATAAAGAACTAATTTTATGCTCATCAGATTGGCCCAAAAGGGGGTCCAACACAGGTTCAATATAAACAACACGGATGTCACAGTGGAATTTACAATACAATAGCACATGTCCAATGGATTCGATTTCCCCCATCCCACAGGGGCACAATCTATCTTTATAGGGAATTTTGTTGAACCTTCCCGATAGAACAGCTGAGGGAAGGACGTCGAACCGTGCTAGAATGAAAGCCCTACGAAGATGGGGCTGAATCAGTCTTGCCAGGTATCCTGAGGAAATATGGCTAAAAGAAAGTCCCATACTCACGGCTAAAAGAAAGTCCCATACATTGTTATTGGGTCATTCAAAATTTTTCTATGTTGTTCATTAAATTTTTTCACATTTTGTTTCAAGTATTCTGTACTTACGCCCTCTTCTTGTACATCTCGTTGATAAAGCCTTGTGTAAAAGTTTTCCACTATAGTCTTAAGATCTTGCAGATTAAACTTATCTTCCTTTTTTTCATTTCGTAATTTGATTATCACACATTTTTCTCTTTCTTTTCTTACCTTATACGCTAACCATCTATTAGGTTTATTTATATTTTCGAAGTAGTACTGTTTGGTAAACTCTATTTTTTTCTCTATTTCGTAATTTAATAATACACACATTTTATGAGGTAGAAGGTTTAATTTTACTTTGACTGTCCTTGCGTCTCTTGTGGTCTTCATAGCATTTTCTTGCTGTTTAATTTGATTAACTAATTGCTCATATTTCTATTTCTTTTGTTTAGTTTTCCATGCATTTTGACTAACAGAACATCCTCTCATATATGCCTTAAATGCGTCCCATATTATTTCCATTGGTGTTTCTGCATTCATATTTCTTTGAAAAAATTCTAAAATTTCATCCTTACATTTCTGAGTAAATTTTGAATCTCTAAGCAACCTTATATTTATTGTGCATCTGCTTTTCTTAAACGCTTCATGTAATGTGAGGGAAATAGGATTGTGGTCCGCAAACATACTTGGAAGAATTTCACTTTCCATCACTTCCCTTATGATGTTTGTCGATATCCAAATCATATCAATTCGAGACCAAGAGTTGTGTCTTATCGAATGATACGTAAAGTCTTTTTGTTTTGGATTTCTAATTCTCCATGTGTCCATTAAGTTGTATTCTTCCACTATTTGTATAAAGCTTTTTGGTATTACTCCTGCCAACCTATGGCCTTTTCTGCTGCTTTTCCTATCCATCACTGGATCCAACACTGAATTGAAGTCTCCAGCAATACAAATATCATCTACTTCCACTAATTTTAAGACTGTTTGAATTTCTTGAAAAAACGTATTCTGGTTTTGATTGGGCGCATATATATTGATTATTAACATTTTCCCCCCATTTCTGACAATTGTAATTGCGACTAACCTGCCATCCTTTGAACTGTAAATGAGGTTTGGATTTAAGATTTCCTTCACATATATCACTACTCCCCCTTTTTTTTATCTGCTAACACTGCACATGTTATCCCTAACTTTTTACATTCTAAATATTTCATATCCTTTCTTATGATATGCGTTTCCTGTAAACAAATAATTCCTGCTTTTAGTTTTTGTAGTTGGTGGAATGTCTTTCTTCTTTTTTGCGGGCTATTTAAACCATTTATGTTTATCGACACAATATTAAAGTCTTTGAGTGGTGTTATCTTCATTGTCTAGTATTTTTTCCCTTTATTTTTATATTTGAATCTGGTCAAAATTTGATACGTTGTTTTGTTTGGTTTATTTTTAGTTTTTTTAGTGAAAATTCCTTTTTCTTTATTTGTTTCTTGTTGTCTATCTTCTTCTTCTGCTTCCTCCTCCTCTTCCATTTCTTCTTCCTTCTCCTCTTCTCCCTCCTCCTGTGTTTCTTCTTTTTGGAGCCCTAGCTCTTCCCCAAACTTATCTATAAAGTATTCTGCCTTAAATATTGAATCTATTCTATGTCTTTGACCATTATATGAGAAGAGTACTCCCTCTGGAATTAGCCATCAAAATATGATTCTATTATCTTTCAATAGGTTTGTTAAAGTAGTATATGGCATCCTTATCTCCCTTACTCTCCATGGTACTTCTTTTAGGAGTATTACTTCCTCTCTTTGTATAATTAGTTTAGATTCATTTGCTGCTCTTAGAATTTTATCCAAATCTTTTTTAGAGAATTTTATGTGAACTTCCCTTGGTTTCCTATGCTTCTTAGCAAAGGCTGAATTTCTTCTGTAAAGGGTCTCGATTCCTTCCTCTCTCTTTAGTTGCAACTGTTCAGCTATATTACTCGCAATTTCTTCTTTAAGATTTTTGTCTATAGCTTCTGGAATGTTCTGACACCTTAGAATAAATGCCGCTTTATCCATTTCTAAATTTATGAGTGTGTCTTCTATCCTTTCACTCTTACTTTTAATATCCTGCACATCCAAATCTAAGTCTCGTACTCTTTCTTTTAGTATACCTTGTTTAGTGGCAAGTAAAGCAATTTCTTGTTTGTTATTTGTTATTTGCTTTTTGATTTCTTCCATTTCATTTTTAATTTGAACTGCCAACTCGTCCATTTTTGCACTTATGGGCTCTATTTCCTTTTTAATTAGTGCCGGCAATGTATTTTCCATTGTCAGTTTCATTGCTTGTGACACTGCTTGTGTCACACTTTCTGGAGGACTTCCAGATCTGGGCTGAGTGACAGAGGGAGCATTTGTGATTGCTCCTCTGCCCTTGACTCTTTTTTCTAGTGATGAAAGATTTTGGCAGGGGACTTTCCTGGAGTAATTGCAGTGGGGTGGTGACCCCCTGTACTTTTGCCAGCTGTTCCGAAGCAAGAGAGTCAATTTCAGCAACGGGAGCATCAGCAAGACTTTTTAGCCACACCGTGCACAAGACGAGCCGTGGGGAACCAGCAGAGTCAAAAGGAGACCTCTTAAACAACAAAGCAAAGCTAAGTACCTTAAGAGTGGGAACTCAACTTATTTAGAACAAATAAGAAGGACTGGGAAAAGAAAGGGTAGTGGGTATTGGGTGAGGGTGGAGCCGAGGAAAGAAAAACCTCAAATAAGGGACACACAAAGGTGGGGAAAGCGGCTAGTAAAAGTTGGGTGCAAAGGGCATATAAATTCCAGAACAGGGGTGAGAGAGAAAAGGGAGCGGAAAATAAAAACTACAAAAAAGTTTTGTTTCTGTTTGTCTCATTCTCGGTACATACCACTTTAAGAGGCATGGGGAGAGTCATGCAGCTGCCGGAGGTGAAACAGGAGAGTCGAGGGGAGGAGGAGACACGAGGAGCAATGCGAGAGCCGAGGTGAAGGGCGGAGGTGAGGAGTGAAGAGCGAGAGGAGTGGCGTCACCGGACGAAGCGACAAGAAGTGAAGGGAGGAGACGAGGAGCGAGAACAAGGGAGTGACGTCAGCAGAGGGAGCGACAGAGAGTGAAGGGCGGAGGAGACAAGAGGAGCAACGTGGAGCCGAGGCGAAGGGCGGAGGCAAAGTACGAGGCAGTGACGACATCGGACGGAGGGATAGAGAGCGAGGGATGACCATAAAAGGACAACAAAGGCGGAGACTAGGACAAGGACAAAGAAGTAATGAAGAAGCAACAAGATCAACAAGGGACAAAGGGAATCTGACGGAGACGGAGACCGAGAGGAACGGAAGGAGATTAGAAGGACTTAAAAGGAATAAAACGGGACAAAGGGAACACTGCATAGCAAACGGGACAAAGGGAATAAAGGGAACATTAAAGGAACACAAAAGAAATACAAGAAATAAAGGGAATAACTGAAATAGTTAAAATAAGAGCACTTAAAAATATATCTATACACATATAAATAAGCAATCAATAAACAAATAAATAAATACATAATAAAACGGAAATTAAGTAAATCGGGGGGGAACAGGGGTGAAAAGGGAAAATAGAGGAATTGAGTGGAAAAGAGAAGGGACTAAAAAAAGAGAGATATATAGATAGTAGAGAATTTAAAATATTTTTAAACACAAATTAGTTTTATGGCATCAGAAGCTGGAGGAAGTAGAAAGTCATCAATATCTTCCCCGGGACAGACAGGAGGAGTAAGCTGGCTAAAAGCAACTAATATGAGTATCCCGCAATCAACGATGAAGGAATTAAATGAATTTGAATTTATTAACAAACAATTTAACAAAACACAAACTTGGGATTCCTCAGTCACTATAGGGGTGAATATTTTGCGTATCTCATCCCTTACAGATGTCCATTAATTCATGTATGCCTCTATAACAGTGATGGCAATCCTTTTAGAGACCGAGTGCCCAAACTGCGACCCAAAACCCACTTATTTATCGCAAAGTGCCAACACGGCAATTTAACCTGAATACTGAGGTTTTACTTTAGAAAAAACAACTCATACATTAACTTAAGATGATCCAAACAAAGTAAGGAAAGCAATCCCAAATGCTATCATTTACTTAAAATTATTTGGCAGATAATTCGACTCTTTAATGATGGTCTGGGCTTGGCCGGGGCGATGGCACACGTGCCCACAGAGAGGGCTCTGAGTGCCACCTCTGGCACCCGTGCCATAGGTTCGCCACCACTGCTCTATAACTTCCTATTGTGTCCACTTACCTCGTACTAGAGTCTGTGTTAATCCTGCATTGAATCTCTAATAACATTTGGGGGTGGTCCTCACCCAGTCTAAATGAACTGATTACTATTTTTATTGGATCTTGTTTTAAACCAGCCTCTCTTTGTAACATCTTCCCACCCCACCTCTGGATTTCTATTGTGAAACAAAAGCATTGGCCTAGCAGATGTACATTTCAGTGCATCTGAGGGAGCTCTGACTCACAAAAACTTATGCTGGGAGGACCTCCAGTTTGTCACAGGGAGAGGAGTCATAGAGCATGGCATGCAGTGAGGTTTTTTCTAACATTTCTAACATGTATTCAGATTTTTTCTGCTAATGGTCAATGTGTAATGAAGCTGTATCTTCAACAAAGACTGGCCGAGTTCAGACTGGCAATTTGAATTGCTAGGGAGTCGTGGCAAAGAAGACCCGGAACAGACCAGGAACGGCTTGGTCGCAGTATTCCTGTTCACACTGCAGCGAATGAAGCGGGAGGATACCGTGAAGGAAGCGCGAGGGAGCGTTCGCACTGTTGGCCCACCCCTGGTGGGCTATTAGCAGCTCTTTCGGCACTCTGCTGCATGCGCCTATGCACATGGGCACATGGGTGCCTGCCACGGAAACAGCCAGCGACTCTTATCAACAACTGTGGGTTGTTCCCGCCTTAGCAGTGCTTGCGTTCAAACTCAGGGAACCGAAATCAACCCACTCTACACACAGTTTGCTACCACTTTCACCTGGTACTTTTTAAACTCGGGAGGGAAGCGGAACAAGATGGCTTGAGTATGGCTGGGGGATGCCTGAAAGATGTGGCTGTGTGAACCCGCCCCTTTAATCCACTACTGAAATGCTCCTGAAACATTTGGCTGCCGGACCAAACTGCCAGTCTGAACTCAGTCTTTAATTATCTTCAAAACCGAGTGGCCTTGGCACCCCAAAGCTGTGTTGCCTTGAGCTTTAAAAAAGCTTCAAAGATGTTTCTAAGAGGAAGATATTAGAAAGTAATTATTTAGAGACTAGAAGTAAGGCCTGTTGTGGGAAGAAATACAACGAGCTCTAGAAGGAGGCTCCAGGTGAGTGTCCTGGCTGTGGTTGGTGGGGCGGTAGAGGGAACGGGGAAATAGAGGGAGGTGAGCCATGTTTATTTTCGTCTGCTTAGCTATAAGGCAGGGCTCTCTCAAGTCATTTTAGTGCCCCATGTGGTTTGTATGGGAGGAGAGCTGCATGGTAACAGGCATGGTTCCCTCCACCCCAACTTATATTGATTTCGGGCTATGCAGTGGAAGCTAAGGTAGAGAAACACCTCTTCCTATGCCATTTTTCTGGGTTTCAAGGGTCTGGAAAGTGGTTCCATAGTCAGTTATAGCATTGCCAACTCTGGATTGGGAAATACCTGTTCTCAGAAGGGCATAATGCCATAGAGTCCACTGCCCAAAGCAGCCATTTTCTTCAGGAAAACTGATCTTGGAGGTCTCCATGTGCTGCCTGGATGTTGGCAATACTAAGGGGAGTGCCAGGTTTGTGGAAGGACTTCAGTGAGGTATAATGCCACAGAGCTCACCCTCCAAAGAACCATTTTCTCCATGGGTACTGTTCTCTGTAGTCTGGAGATCAATTGTAATTCAGAGAAATGCCCAGGCCTTCCCTTTCCCCCCAACCTCTTTCAATTCCAAAGTTGCTTCCCTGCTAATGCCCCACAGCCTCTTGGGACTCCCAACTTGGGAGCTGTAGTTCTAATTCCCTTTGCTATGGTTGCAGTAAAGTCAGCTGAGAACTAAAACTCCCAAGGTGCAATGGATCAAAAGTGGGGGTGTAGGAATGGAAGCATCAGTAGAACAGGGCAATAGGACACCAAGGCAGCTTCCCCAGTGCCCAGGGTGAATCGTCGCCAGCATGGCTTGCCTTTTATATATATAGGATTAGCTTTTGTGAGCTGTAGTTCACTTCATCAGGTGTATCTCCCTTCCACTGGATTTTAAACAGGGAGATACAGGGAGCACTGCTAAGCTACTCAGAAGTAAGTCCCATGTTATTTAGTGGGGCTTACTCTCAGGATTGCAACCACAGGTATAAAGGCTAAGCTGAATTTTTGCCAGTAGGAAAGCAAGTTCTCCTCGTCTTTGAATGATAAAAGTAACCTCTGAGCAGTTGGGGAGTGACGGATTTGGAAGGAAAAGGTCAGCCAGAGGTAGTTTCTAGTCTCATGGCAGCCAGTTCGAGCTGAGACAGCTTTTTCTAAATGCTTTATTTCAACTGGTCTCACAAACAAAGGGGCCTTCTGGATAGATTTAGCCTTTCTCCGATATGGTTACTTTTTTTTGTAGTTTGAAGAAAGCATGGCAATCCCTTTAGACACTGTCTTTGCTTTTAACTCAGGTGTGTGAACTGGAGGGAAATAGCTGGCCTCTGTTTTCATTGCCTAATGCTAGTGTTCTGCCACTGACAGTAAGCAAGAGAGGAGCAAATTAATTTTGCACTGGTCTGTTGAATGCTCTGCATGGGAAGGGCATAAAATGCCTTGCAGAAAACGAAATTAGCACGATATTGGTGGCTCACCCTTCTGAGCAGCTTAGGCTTCTCCCCGGTATTTTTGAAATATCTTTGCTGCTTGCTGGCAGTAGTCCCTCATGTGAAGTAACGGCTCTGATTCCTCATACCCCTCTGCCCAGGCATCTTGCCAGCCACGTCATAGGGCTGCTTCCTCACAGGAGGCCGACCAGCTGCCAGCAAAGAAGATACTGACATGGGTAACATCGTAAGGAGTGTGTTGCCTGGTGCTTCAGTCAACCTTGGGCAGCATAATAGGCGAGCAAGCCCATGTCAGGCTCTTAGAGCAAGACCCGCTGCCAGATTGCTTTGCAGTCTGATGAGCCAACCAATTAGTGAGTCATTGTTTATTCTCAGGGGGAAGAAAGTGAGAAACTTGACAAACAGAACTCTGCCCTGCCCTCTTCCCCTCTGTTGGGAAGCTGCTCTTTTCCCATCATAACTTATACTTACCATGAAAAAGAAATGCGTAAATTACAGGGGCCTGGCTGTTGCGTGCACCTGAAGAAATAAAACAGGGAAAGGGCATCTGTGTAGCAAATGAGAGTGCTAATGGAGTGTCACCGTTCAGGACAATGTTCAAGCCATGGGAGCCTTTTATGTTCACAGAGTACCAATTATAAATAGCATTATGAAATCCTTGCTCAGACAAACGGTCTTGTACTTTACAAAGCCAGGTCAATAGGCTGCTGTGCTACATTGCAAACCCCTCCCCAATCCCATTCACATTCTTTGACTTGCAAAAATACAGACGTTTTCACATTACTGGTCTAAACCAGATGTTATCTGTCATTGGCCTGGTTTCCCACCACCATCACCACCTTTTTTTTTTTTTAATGCTGAGAGAATGTTCTGTAGTGAGCAATATCTTGCTGAACCAATCTCACACTTTAGCATGTCAGCAGCCCCACTGAGATGCCCAGGCTCCATCCCCAAATCTTCAGGAGTTTCCCTGCCTGGAGCTGGCAACCATACTTCCCACCGCTACTTTATCCAAGAAGGACCTGGCAGCCCTTCCAAGCACACTGGACTGCTATCAAACCCGGGTTGCAATGAAAACACACACACACACACAAATGCAAGATAATCTGAAAATATTGTGTTGTAAAATTCAAGAGGAGGAGGAGGAGGAGGAGGAGATTGGATTTATACCCCGCCCTTCACTACCCAAAGGAACCTCAGATCAGCTTACAATCTCCTTTCCCTTCCCCTCCCCACAACAGACACCCTGTGAGGTAGGTGGGGCTGAGAGAGCTCTTTTGAGAGCTGCTTCCAGAGCAGTTCTGAATGAACTGTGACTAACCCAAGGTCATGCCAGCAGCTGCATGTGGAGGAGTGGGGAATCAAACCTGGTTCTCCCAGATTAGAGTCTGCACTCCTAACCACTACACTAAACCCACATTGGAAAAGAAATTCCCCTCTACATAGCATGCCGTTTTCAGTTTGATTGATTGTCCGATTTTATGGCAGTGTCCAGACTGCATGCCGGTTTCACTACCTTTGATCTCTTGGTTTTATGGTACTTTCGGCATAGATTTATGGCCATTCAGGGGTGACTTTTGCAGTCAGTACTGCATTGGCCTGGGGTATCTGAATGTGGTTTTCAGCTGCATCTTTTTCTGTTCCAGTGTGGGTTTGGTAAAACAATGGCGCAAATGCTAGATGCAGAATGGGCATTTGTTAGCAGAACATCCACCATATTGAACATTTAACATTAGGTAAATCATATAGCACCTCTCCTAATTATAAAGCAAGAGGAGTGGCTATTTATATTAAAAACTCCTTTTAATTAGGTAAATCGTATAACACCTCTCCTAATTATAAAGCAAGAGGAGTGGCTATTTATATTAAAAACTCCTTTTAAAATATTTTATTATTAAAGAAAAAAATAACAGTTCAATAACAATACAAAAAAATCAATAACTCCACATTCACTACATCAAATTTCCATCACACTAACTTGATAAGGTTCATAAAGAATGTGGAGCCACATAAAGATAAATCTAGTTTAAAACAACAAGCTGATCAAAATCTATACCTGGCTGAATCTGTTTAGCAATGGGAGGGGGAGGGGAAGGAGATTGTAAGCTATACTAAGACTCCTTCAGGTAGTGAAAGGTGGGGTATAAATCCAATCTATCATTATTATTATTATTATCATTATTATCATCATCATCATTATTATTATTAAAGATGATCTACAAGATAGGAAAATCACTTTAGAAAATATCTATGTGCCAAACTACCATCAGGACATTTTCTTTAAGAACCTCCATAAGCAGCTCCTAGCTTTTACAGAGGGGGATTGGCTAAAAGGTGAAAATTTTAATGCAGTAATGAGATCAGACTTGGATAGAACCACAAAAATGCAGAATAAGAAGAAAGCAGCTAGAGGACCACTTGATTCTTTATTCCAAAAAACTTTATCCTTTTTTCAGCTTGTTGATATATGGAGGTTACACCACCCCTCTGATAAAAAATTATACATATTTTTCATAGGCTCATAATGCCTACTCAAGGACTGATTTATTCTTGGTTTCTAAAATGTTACTAAATAAAATAGAAGAAACAGCAATGGGAAATTTTATTTGTGCAGACCATACCCCAATTTATTTAGTTATAAAATTAGAGAGAGAGAAATAATATTAGAGAGAAAGAGAGGAATGATTGTTTTCAAATAATTCTTCTCTAGAAAGTCAGTATAAAGAAAATCAAAAAGAACGCCTTTTGAAGGAAATTAAGATGGAGAAGAATTAACTTGACCAAATTGGTATGATCTCTCGCCATAAAAAGATGCTTTAAACAAAACAAAGATTCTTTAGAAATGGTAATAAGGCTGGAAAATTATTTGTTGCAAGGTTTAAAAAGAAGCAGGCTAAAGAAACAGTTGCTGGAATAAAGATGGGAGATGGCACAATTACATCAAACAATAACTTAATTATTAAAGCCTTTACTGAGTACTATCAAAATGTATATAAAGTAAATTCTACAACAGTGGATAGAATGAAAAAAAAAAACTCAAGATACCTAAATTAGCACGCAAAAAAGCGAGGCAAATAGGCCTACCTCCATCTTTTTTAATAGGGACATTTTAAATGGTGTAAAAGGTTTACAAGCTAGTTCTATTTTCTCCCTTTTATAAATTTTTATAACATTTAAACTTCTATGTTATTGTAAGTCTTTTCTGGTTCTACCAGGTAGGCTATTGTTGGGAATCTTTTTTATTCTATTTCAAACTGATTGAATTCATACTGGTCGATGACTGTAATAACTATAAACTGAAACTGAAACTACCTAAATTAACAGAGGAAAACAGAATGTTAATGGAGAAAAAATAAATCTGCAGGAAGTTGTTAATGCAAAATTTTAAAACAAATTAAGTGCCTGGACCGGATGGTCTAACTTCAGAATCCTATAATTCTTTTCTCCAAATAATAAAGTTACCTTTATTACAAACCATCAATAATATCTTTGAGTCTGCCTGTTTACCTAAAACATGGACTGAAAGTAAAATTATTGTGATTCAAAACCATTAAAAGAGCCTACCCTTACTAGTTCCTATCAACCCATCAGTCTCCTAACCTTAGACTACAAAATTTGACATCTATCTTAGCAAACAGACTGATGGGCATAATAAGTAAGTACATATCCCCTGACTAAACTGGCTTCATCTGTGGTCACCAATATATGAAAAATAGTAAATTTATTGAATGTTGTTAAGAAGGGAAGGATGAGGCTTCCTGTTTATGGCGCTACGCTACGGTCGGGTTTTGGACGAGCTCCAACCCGACCGGCTCCCCACGTCTTCTTGGGGCTCTTCCACAATGCGGCTGAGTCCTGCTTCCACTCCTGGAGGGAGGGGAAGTTGTAGGGGGCTTGCTGCCCCCCCCGCTGACGGCGAATCGCGGGGGGTGTAGCTGGTTGCCTCGAAGCAGAAGACGAGGTCTGGAGGAACATGGCGACATGTTCACAGTAGCGACCAACCGTGCTTTTAAACCTTTTTGCTTTGATTATTTTTTCTTTGATGCCTCGACACGAAGATTCTTGTTTGTATGTTTGTCTGTCTTCACGGGTGCACCCTCCGAGAAACCGAAAGCATATGGGTCATTCCCCCCCCCTCGTATTGGACTAATCCTCAACCTTTACTAAAGCGGCGGAGAAAAGAGAGAGGAATGCGGAGCTGGAAGGAAAGGTACGGGGGCAAAATTTGACTGGATGTATTGCCAACAGAGTTGTTAAGGATTACAAAAATATGAAAAGGAGTGGGTGATGGCTTACGTTGAATATATTAGTTAATGATATGGTATAATCAAATCTCTGTTATACATTAAAAGTGCAAAACAAGAAATAGCAAATGGGAGCTGGACAACAGATATGACTTTTCAATATAGTAACATAGAGGGAAATGAACAGATGAATTTATGATGAAGAGGAACACAGGTAATGAAAAATTGAATTATCTAGCAGAAAGGTGCTTAAGAGAAGGAATTCAGAAGGTATGCAATGAATTAATTGATGAACATGATTTAGGTGTCAGAGAAGTTATTAGTTGTTAACATTGGTATAGGTTGGTGGTGGGGTTTATGTTTGTATTTGTTTTTATATATGTTCAGAAAACTTAATAAAGATATATTATTTAAAAAAAAGAAGGGAAGGATTAGGTCAGCTTTTTTGTTTCTTGTTTCAATATTTGAATATCTCTAAATCAGAGGTTACCTTTGCAAATTAAAACAAAAAATGCTATCTTGAGGCCTACAACAGAGTTTACTTTAAGGATGTATTCTTGTTTATTGAAAAATTTACTCAAAACTGATCAAGATTTTGACTGTAGGTGGCAAAAAAGTATAGGTAATATTCTTGATGATTCAGCATGGAAATTTATTTTTAATCATGGGACTAATTTTACAGTTTGCTTCCCTTTTAGAGAAAACTTGTTGAAAATGACTCATAGATGGCATTTATCCCCTATAAGACTGGCAAAGATTAACAAGTCTGATTCCAGCAGATGTTGATTCTGTAAAGAAGACAGAGCAGATTTCTTTCACATGTGGCGGACTTGTATTCGTTCCCTCAGCTTCTGGAACCAAGTAGTGAAATTACTATCAATAGGGTTGGGTATACAAATCCCTTATAAGCCAGGGACTTTATTGCTGAATTATCTACCTCATGTTCCCAGAGATCAGCAAATAGCCACTTTGCATATGGTTACTTCTACTAGATTGGTATTGGAAATAAAATAATACTACTAATCTACAGGAAGTGTTACTGAATGTAAAGGAAATTTATACTTTGGTGAAATTAACTGCTTGTCAGAGTAATAGAAATGTATACAGATTAGATAATTTAAGGCCCCTGCCACACGGCAGGGAAAACACAGTGAAAAGCGCGGCTTTTAAAAGCCGCACCAAAGTTGCGACGCTGCGGCGGGATCCCATGGATCCCCGAAGCCGCGGCGCATCACTCCCTGGCACGATCAGATGCCGGGGAGGAAGTGTCGGAGGGAAGGGGGAGGCTGCTGAACTGCGCATGCTCAAGCATGCGCAGTTTGGCCGGGGGCCGGGATGTGCAAGGACGCGCCGGCTGATCCCACGGCCGGTTTGAGGCACTCCACTTCGGAAGAACCACCCAGGTAGGTGGTTCTTTTTAGTGCGGGTTTTCAGGCGGGAGGGATGGATCAGGGACGGGCAGCAACGATTCCCAAATGTTGCCATGGGATTGCGCCCGTTTGCTCCGCCCCCGTTCTGTCTCGCTCCCGGACCAAAACCCCTCGTATGAACAGGGCCTATGTTCAAGAATGAGTTAGTGTGAGCTAGCTCACAGTCTTTTAGCCTCCGGCTCACACATTGTTGTCTTAGGGCCAAGGCGACTATTCCTTGCCCTATTATTGATTTGCTTATGGTTCTGTGGGGCTGCCTACCCACTCCATTCCATCCTCATCACCAGTATTATGAACTGAGATCGAGGCAGCTCTTGAACAAGTGATTGCATTTTATTCCGCTCATAACAACACTAGACAAACATACATAGAACAAGGCTGACTTATATATGATTTGAATGGGCAAAATCACACCCCACAAACAGATAACAACCAATTGGAATACGGAGCTTGGAACCAATGAGATTGGATCCCACCGAAGTCAAAGGCTTCTCTGTTTGGCCTATTTGTCAATCCATGTAATGCTAAGTTCTAATGGAACTGGGCTTAAGCTAAATAATGCTTTATTGACTTAGTACATAACATAAGGCATTAAAAGCAAACCAAAGTCTTTAAATACAAGGCATTAAGATAAGACAAATGCATTGAAACCAACCCATTAAATACATTAAGGGCATAAAAGCACCATGAAACATAGAACAGCCTAAAATTATATTGATAAAACAGGCCAGAAGAAGACAGTGAAATTGCTAAAACAGATTTAAAAACCATTAGTTGAAAGCCTGGGTGAAAAAGAGGTGTTTTGGCCTGACACCTGAAGGACAGTGAGGCAAGGCACCAGGTGTAATCCTTAAAGGACAGGGCATTCCAAAGATGAGGCTCTTAGAGCTGTCATACCCCCTGTTAGCCAAACTGTTTTATCTACAACAGAGGCCAGATTAAAATATTTTCGGGGTCCTTGCCTGTCCAAGTCCAATCCCACCCAGAAGATTTTCCCAGCGATATAAGGAGATGAGACTGGTATCTTTAAATCAAGTTGTTCTGTTTACTTGTAAATATATATTGGTTCACATACAAACAAAACTGAATCTCACACGCAATCGCACAAGTTCCTCAGTGTTACAGGAATAGAAAATAGTCACTTTTACACTAAAGGATGGGGAGGAAAACAGCAAATACTTATCTGATCCGAAGCTTGACCTTCTCAATGAAGAATGCAGGAATAAAAATAGAATAACTAAAGAGAATCTAAATTCACACAGTTAGAACCTGCCAACACGTGTGGACCTCTTGGCTGCAGTCCAACAGATCAAGTGGAAACAAAGGATTACTTATATAGCAAGGTTGAACTTAAATAGTTAAGAGAAGTTGGCTAGTGGGGTTCAAACTGTTGAACCTCACTTTTTATAGGGGGACCTCAGGGGGCTGGCTTCTGTGTCATTCTCCTTCGTCCAACCTACCTGTAGTCCATCCCAGGAACTAACTCTATTGGTTAGAAGTTGTGACGTGTCTAACTAGAAGGAGTGGGCAATATTGAAATCTAAACCTTTAACTCAAGAGATGCATCTGGTCAAGGTGTGAATTTGGGTACCAGGGTAACCTATTGAAGTGCTGATGAATCTTGCTCTTTCCCGGGCAATAAAGTGAGCATTTGGCAGGAAACTGTCCCTTCAGATGCAAACCAGATATCAGGGTTATGTGTTTACTAACAGTTCATCAATGGTGGTTGCAAACATAAAAGTTGTTGTTTGTACTGATCACAATGGCGATGTAGCCTTCTTCCTCAGGCTGGGCTGTGTGAGTGCAAATACTATTAGCATAAAACGCAGGCAGGGTCCCTTCCAGGCGAAGCAATCACAATGTGCAATGCAAACAGCTTTTCCCAAGCCTATAGGGGTCTGTAGGCACAGTCCAGAGGTGTGTGTGTGCATGTCAGAAAACACAAATACATAAAAGCAAATATTGAGTTCATCTCCCAACACCCCCCAAGGGGAGGAAATCCCTTGCTCTGGCAAGTCATGGTGGGGAAAATGGGGGAGGGATTCGGCATTGCACTGACACTGTGACATCACTTCCATCATGAACAGGAAATTATATCAATGCAACGCTCTAGGATTCACCCAAAATTCTGTGGGTAAACCAATGTGACATCACTGCCAGTTCTCACCAGAAATAATGATAAGGCATGGGTACCAGAATTAATTATAAGGCATTGGCGCAACTCCAAAAAAGTAGGTCCCTGCCACCAGCAATTCCCCACTGGAGGCCAGCACTGGGCTATCAGTCCTAGACACAACCACTGAAAACACCTCATCTCTGCAGATTGGGGCACAAAAGTGATGTGATCTTTTAAGCAATTGCCTGTTACCCGAACTGGGCCGGAACCGGTTCTGGGAGCCCAAATCAGCTCTGGTTACAGAGGCGGGCGGTGTGTGAGTTCTAACCCGTCTATACAGAGGTCAGATTGGCCAATGAAACACTCGCTATGTCCAAGGAAGTGAGACAACACACTAGGTTTAAGAGTAAATGTTGTCTTTTTACTAGAATCGTTTCTTCACGCATACAAAATCAGATACATACGAGATTCACACAAGCTCCTTAGTTGCAGTAGAATATAGAACAATTACAGCATATATAAAAATAACAAAGCATCAAACAATGGGGATTACACTTTCACAGTAGGGTGGCCAATACTTATCTGAGGTCCGCTGCTGGAAGAAATCTTCCTCTTGGAAAGAAGGGCGGCTAAAGCGGTAACTGGTGGACTCTAGAGACACACAGGCAGGACCAGCCAAAGCCACGTGTGCGTTCCCTGGTCGCGACTCCGGGGAACTTAGGTAGAGAGTCACCTGTAGCACCTTAGTGCACTCTAAGGGAAAGGTGGGTTAACCAGAGAAACAAAGACGCGTTTCTCCTTATAAAAGCTCCTTTTTGGGGCTGTCTTTTCTCGCCATAAACTATCAGGGTCCGTCCTCTAATCTACAGCTACTGGCTGAAGGGGGATGACGAGGGGGTGACGTTCTCCTAAGGGGCATTGGGCAATATGCAGATCTTATTCCTACATCAAAGGGGACCTTTTGGTTAGGTGTGAATCTTCCGTTTCCATGGGCACCTTTGACTTGCAGAGATGTTGCTGGCTCCAGAGCCATAAATGCTTATTGTCTTTAGATGTCAAACCAGATATCAAGCAGAGGGTTACGCTGATTCCCACAGGTCAGTAATGGTGGATAAAGCTGTTGTTTTCCAAGAGTCCAAGTGGATGCTATGGCGCTGGGTCTTCTTTATCCCGGGGCATCATGGGAGACATTCCAGGGAAGCACATGGTATAGAAGCAGCAGGCATCCCACGTCTTACCTATCTCTAGGCAAGCATGAGATGCAGAACAAAGCAGCCCAACCAACAGTAAACCCTGAATCCCCCAATGCGCAGATACCCATACATGAGACACACAGATAGCATTGCCACAACACAGAAATACAAACACAAGCTCATATCGTAACAGTCCCCCCTTTCCTGACAACAGAACTAAAAGTTCAGTTCGTCAGGACAACAAAACATTGAGTCCATGTGGCGGCAGCCACTCCAAGGCTCTGGCATGGAAGAGAAGCGGCATCATGCGAGGCAGGTGCAGGGGAGTGTCCAAATCCAAGCGTTGGTAACCCTAGGTGGTCTGGTTTGCTTTGGTCATGAGCAGAGTCCAAGTTCATGACCGACAAGCGTCAGCAGGTGCAGACAGGCAGGCAGGTACGTCGTTGATGCAAAGGCGTTGTCGTCAAGGCAGAGGCATCCTGGCATTCACATGGTCCACTAGTCTAACTTTGAACTTACGTTGGAGGACGGATTTTTTATTGAAAAATAAAATAACAAAACCTGTCCTACTCTAGCAAAAATGCCGAATTAAAATTAGGGAAGTAGCACTGACTTCAGACAAGCATGACCAATGGGTGTGCAAAGAAAGGTCAAGTACTCTGTAGACAGTCCAATGCTGTCACACCTGTTTCCACAAGGGAAAAACAAACAAACAGTTAAAGCATTAATAGTAAACCATTGTGTACAAACACTGCTGAGAGAGGGTCTCACCAGATAAACATAGGCTGGAAATACGATATTTACAAACAAGAAACCGAAGATCCCTTAGAGTACCCCTGAGTGGAGGAGATCATTAAACTCCCTTACGTCTTATCAGCAATGAAATACAAAATAACGGTTTGCACACAGATTTGCATGCAGTTCAGGCATTTGGGCAGCAGGGGGCCTTTAGTTCAATGTCAATCCTGGCAAGGGAGGGGGCTCCCCGGTGAAGAAGGGGGGGGCATGGCTATGCATATTCAAAACCCGTCTCTCCCCCCTTGGCTTCCCAAAGCACCATGGGATCTGCAGACCCCGCATCAAACATATTTATCAAAAATAAAGCATTGGTGTAATCTCGCTTTCAGATGAACAACAGTCACTCTGGCGATGTGGTCTCTGGTATGAAAATAGAGGCAGGCGTTCTCGCATGTACACCGTGATCATAAACACAATCCAACAGCAGCACTTCCAGGCTTCAGACTCCCTCCTCCCATCCTTACAGAATGGACCAAACCATTGCACAAGGGTCCTGAACTCCTGCGCTGTGTAGTGCAGAGCCATGGATCCCCTGGTTGGTTTATAGGTTTGGCGAGTTCCGCCTCGAGGTTTAGACCTCGTTTTTAGCTAGGGGTCCGCCTCTGCCGCGATCTGATGTGGATGGATAAACGGTTTTAAATGTCCGAGGGTCCCCTCCGGGGGACTCTCACCCTTTTCTAGTCAAAAAGAAGAGAAAATTTGCAAACATAGGACTCCCCTCTGGGCCGGCTGCGGTGGTGCATTCCAAGGCTCCATTCGGTTACATGGGGATGACCTTATAAGGATCGGCCTCCGGCCGTGCCCGAGAACGTTCGTGTGCTCGGACAGCGTTGCGTATGCCAATGAGCAATACGCAATGCCTCCTGGGTATAGACTATGTCATGGATAAAACAGCATAGAGTAGACAAAATAACAACAGTAAACCCTGAAATTTGTAGAAAGGAACAACACAGTACTGGGCTGTCAGCTGGCAAGCAAGCTGACAAACAAACTCTCCCTCGCCATGACTAGCATAGCGAGCGGCGTGGTTAAGCAACTTGTGGGAGATCAGCACCGAGCACGCTCGGGCTTAGGTCCGGCGGGAAGTCAGGCCACGCCAAGGCTCCTCCCTCACCAAGGGGTAAGGGGCTGCACACCTCGGCGCAGGCTGAATTCACCAAACCTATAAACCGACCAGCGCACCCCCAGCTATGTTTGCAAAATTGACATAACTGGGTGGCCTCCATTGTGCTTGCAGAACTGACATGTCTGCGTGGCCCGGTGTCTCGCTGGCGGGAACATCACTACCTCCCCACAATGGTCTTTCCACTATACACACGCTCGAGTTCGGATCGCCCTCCGGGGCGGTCCCACAATAATGGTTGAAATAAAAGATTGGAATTTGGACCAAAAGAAAAATCCTTTAGATGATTGAAAAAATCTTTTGGGATGGGAGCCGCCTGCGTTGCAGGGCAGCTCGCTCAAAACGGGGGGGGGGCGGTGCAGACGCTCCTTAAATCAGTGAGGAACCAAAAAGGTCCCATAAGCAGAATCTGGGCAAGGGATTCCGTGAGGTGGCGGGGTGGTTCCCAAGCGTCTTCTTCCTGTGCAGCACAAGGCTGTTGCGGCTCAGCCTGCTTAAAGGCTGGCCCTATTACATCCGAGCCGCGGACTGTGGCGGCGGCTGAGATGGGATGTTCCCCGCGCTGCAGCACCTGTGAAGCAGAATTGGAAGACAAAACAAAAGGGGAGGGGAGGGGAAGGTGGGAGAGGGCCTAACTTTGGCACCAAAAAAGGGGGGAAGGTGGTGTGGGCATGAATTTAGCAGATCTCCTGTGTCCTACCAATTCACAGAGCCCAACCAAGCGGACATAAAGAGTTCCGTCTCTGTGAAGTGGTTGTTGTGGCGACTGACTGTAGGATTGGAGGCCATTCTCAAATTAGGAAGGCTCAACTCAAGCGGATGTCCTCTATGCGCTTGAGGGGCAGTGGGCATTTGCATTCAAGTGTGCTGTGCACATTGCTTTAGCTTTGTGCTCATTCTCCCGGCGGGAGTCCACGTCACCCTGGCTCGCTTCTGTTGGTAGCGGCCTCTAGTGGCGAAGCATTAACACTGCACCCCAGGCAGTCACACAGTTCAACAACACAGCGCACAAACTTAAAAGCATATCCCTGTTTACATGTTCAAATGCATCTACAGTCACCGTTCCCCTTAACGCCCACATGCATGATGGTCTTTATGCAAAGTAGCAACATTTGTATCGTTTTCGAGACAAAATCATCCTGTTCTCTCCTCCTGGAGAGTGCTTGCACTTCAAAGCTAGGGAGGTGTTCGTTTCTGTCCACGGAGACGTGGCACAGCAACTAAAATAGTCTAAAGCGAAAATTGCCATGTCCTTAACGTGAGTTGGCCAGGTCTTAGACAGAGGGTGTTCTGATGGAGGGTACAGGGTAGAGGCCTCGCGTCTCCCCAACGCCTCTTTCACAACTGCAGATACTAATACTATCTCTCTCTCTTTCCTTTCAGGCGTTGCCAGCGAGCTCTCTCCCTTTCCTCTCTCCTCTCTTGCTCTCCTCTTGAGGCGAGAAATTTTTGAAGGGTACACAGCTCGTGATACCCGAGTCTTTGTGTGAAGGGAAGAAGGAATCAAAAGCAGGATGTCACTGGACTCTGCTGAGCACGGGGGTGGCGGCAATGTTCGGACTCCAGCTGCTAGCCGAGCCGCGTGGCCCAAACTAGCGTGCCGCATCTATTGTGCTAGCAGGGTCAGTGGCGCAGGTCGGGAAGGGACAGGGTGGACCGGACATGCCTTCCGCCGGGCATAGGCAGCGTGCTACCTATGTCACCGGGTCCTCCTCCGCAGAGGAATTCTCAGACAGGTACTCACAGTCACAACCCTCGTCCTGTTCCGTGACAAAGGCCATGAAATCATCTTTAGCATTTAGTGCACCTTCTGGTGCCAGCGGGGGAGGCCGGATTAGATCAATCTTCCTCCCCCCTTTGACACCGACCTGATCGGTCAGGGGAGGTGTCACATCAAGGCGGGACATAAAAGAGCCTTCCTATCCACGGAACGGGAAGCTCTTGGGTTCGCTGTGCACCACCGAGCGGACGGGTGCTGGTGGCGGCGGGGTCAGCGCAGCAGGCAGTGGGGGAGGCCGAGGGAGATGGGAATTGGCCGACTGGTGGCCAGGAGGATGGTACACCGGGTGCGGCGGCTGAGGCGCCGCCGCGGCGTTCGAGTCCCCCTTCCACTCCTTCAGCTGCGAGACATGGAAAAATTTGTGCCAAACCTTTCCTTTATGGCGGCTTCGAATTTCAAGCTTGTAAACCGCTGAGCTTATGCGTTCGATAATTGTGGACGGGCCGGCCCACTTTCCCATGAGGGCGTGCGGCTTTTTGGAAAAGTGCCGGTAGAGGACACGTTGCCCGGGGCGCCAAAGGTGGGCAGACCGTACCCATCCGAGCCTCTTGTCCATGGCAAGAGTGCTTCTACCAATAGCTCGTGCCACCTGCTGGTGTACGGCTGAGAGTTCCTTTTGGAGCTGGATGATCCATTCGTCCATGACTGCACGGGCCTCCTGTTCCTGGGGGAGGTCCGTATCCACCCAGAATGCCTCCGGCATCCTCATGCGTCTTCCCGTCATCACTTGATGAGGGGTGTACCCATGAGAAGCCAGGGTGCCACGAATGAACATCAAAATAAGAGGCAATTTCTCATCCCAATCCTTTCCAGTGGATTTCACCACTTTGGCCAGAGTCTCTTTCAAGGTTCTGTTCGTCCGCTCGACAGCTCCAGCAGCTTGTGGTCTGCTGGCTATGTGGAAACGTTGGGTGATGCCTAAGGCTTTGCACAGATGTTGTGTGACCACGCCCGTGAAATGGGAGCCTAAATCCGAGTCAATGACTTTTGGAATGCCCCATATCACGAACAGCCGGTTCAACAGCAGCTTAGCTGTGGTCACGGAGTCATTGGTTTTACAAGGAAATGCTTCGACCCATTTCGAAAAGGGGTCTATGATGGTCAAGCAATATTTGTGACCATGACGAGTTTTAGGGAGGGGACCGATGAAATCAATTTGGATGCGGGCCCAGGGACCTTCTACTCTCTGGTGCTGGATTGGCGCCTTGGGACCAGTGGGATCCGCATTCACGGATGCACACGCTAGGCAGTTGTCCACCCATTGGGCGACGTCGTCTCTGCTACCGGGCCACCAACCTGTATCACGGACGCGGGCGTGTGTTAAATCTTTCCCTCTGTGTCCCTGCTCATGGACATATTGGATCAGGTCTCCCCGAACCGAAACTGGGACCACCCAATGGCGGTTGTGTGATGAGTCAATCGCCCAAACAGTTCCAGTTCCTCAATCTTATACTTCCCTGTGGGGTCTTTGCCCTTGGATAGCAAATCCATCACATCCGAATCGTCCTTCTGCAGTGCTCCCAGATCCATCATAACAGGAGGGAGGGGCGCACGGTGGTGCTCTGCCGCATGTCGGCTGCGGGTAATGACCGCAAACACAGGCAAGCTTGCGTCAGAGCCTGGTGGGGATGGGGTATCGGGTTGCGGCTGAGGGTCGGGGGAGGGGGCATCTTGGTCCCTCAAAGCGGCTTCCTTAGCAAGACAGTCAGCGAAATTGTTCCAGTGGGCGGTCTCCGAACCAACCCGCTGGTGTCCCTTCACATGAGTGATTTGGGTAGGGGCCGTTCTGGTACGCAGGAGGCGGGCGACCTCTTTCCAGAGGGTGGAATGTGCTACAGGCTTGCCTTCCACATTCCTCCATTGCTGCTTCTCCCAGTGTTGGAGCCAAACGGTTGCAGCTTTGGCAGTCCAATCGGAATCGGTGTAGATAGCAAGTGGGCGGTCTGGGGGCTCTAAGGCGAGCATGGCTCGCAGCGCAGCGACCTCAGCTGCTTGGCTGGAGTGGGGGCAGACGGGGGCTTGCAGTAGGTAACCGTCCTGTACTCTCACAGCACCAAATCCCGTACAGGGGCGACCGTTCACATGGAAGCTGGACCCGTCGCAGAACCAACAAGCAAACCCTTGCTGTTTGGCTTCTTCGAGGGGGGCGCCCCACATCGCGGGCCAAGGCTGGTGATCTATGACAGGCAACGGGCACTCGTGCTCTTCTCCAGTGACAAGGAGGCCATAGGGAGCCAGGGGTTCGGTGTGCTCCCGTTTATATTCAACACCCTTGTTGACCAATGCTAGCGTCCATTGAGCAATCCTAGCATTGGACACTTGTCCATCCAGAATCCTCCCCGAGAGAATGTACTTAAGGGGAGTGTGTGTTGTTTGTACCACCACACGGGATCCTCCAATTATGAATTCCCAGTGGGACAACGCCCATACAAGCGCTAGGCAGCTCTTTTCGCAGGGATTAAATTTTTGCTCTACCGGGGAAAGCGTCCGGGAAGCGTAGGCAGTGATTCGTTGCGTTCCAGCTGGAATTGGGTCAGAGTGGCTCCGATGCCAACATCAGACTGTGCCAGTTGAATATAGAACGGCTTGTTTGGGTCCGGGTGTGCCAGGGCGGGGGCCGAAGCGAGGCTCTGTTTAAGCATAGCAAAAGCCTTCTGCTCCTCGGGGCCCCACTTCCACGGGGTGTTTTTCTTGAGCAAGGCATAGAGCGGTCTCGCTTTGTCGGCGAACGCTTTTTTGAAGTCCCTTGAGAAGTTGAACATCCCTAACAAAGCTCGTAGGGATGCCACATCCGTCGGGGCGGGTAGGCGCGAGATCACTTCCATCCTCTGAGCGTCTGGGGCTCTACCGTCAGGTCCTAACGACAAGCCAAGGTACTTGACGTGTGTCTGCACCAGTTGTGCTTTTTGACGGCTGGCCTTGAAGCCAGTGTCTCTGATCAGGGCAAGGACTTCCCTGGTAATGTCAGTTACTTCCTCAACAGTGGGGGCGTGGACAAGCACGTCGTCAACATAAGAGAGAACTTGCTTTCGCGACTCGGGTCTCAGGCACTCCCACATCTGTACCACGTGTGCATGGCAGATGCTGGGGCTGGAGTGAAAACCCTGGGGAGTCCGTTTGAAAGCATACTGTTGTCCTCTGAATGTGAAGGCGAACTTGTACCAGCAAGACTCGTGGAGCCTGATAGAGTGGAACGCATTAGCCAAATCAATCACACTGTAATAGCGGGATCCTGCGGCAATGGCGGCCAGGATCTCGTTATACTTGGCAACAACTGGGGCTACGGCTGGCGTAATTTTGTTCAAAGATCTGTAATCAACGGTCATCCTCCACATGACTCCATCCGCTTTCAGGACTGGCCAGAGCGGAGAGTTACAAATGGATTGCATTGGTGTAACGACATCCCAATGCAAAAGTCCCTTTATGGTTTTGGCAATACCTTCCTCGGCTTCGGTCGGGTATTTGTATTGCCGTTGCGGCTTCGGATCAGGTCCTGTGATCAGCACGCATGCATTTTTGACAGTGCCACACTCGGCTTTGTCCTTCACCCATACTTCGGGAAACTCCTTTTCCCATGGGTCCTGGACAATTGAGGCTATTGGTAGGGGTGCTTTCAAAGCAGCACAGCGGTGAATCGCATTGATCTCGGCAGGACCGCCTGGGATCTGCCACAAAAAGCCATTGGCAAGATCAATGGTCAGGGCGTGCGCCTTGAAAAAGGGGGCCCCCAGAATGCCATTGTCCTCTCCCTGGTTTGTGCAGGCTGATACCGTAGTGGACAAAGTTCCGATGGAGATTGGAACTTGTCTCCACACTTCAGCAGTACGCTCGCCTCCTGCAAAACCAGAAAGGGAAACGGTGTCCTGGCTGGGGAGGCCTTCTCGGGCCAGATGGGGGTGGAGGACATTGGTGGCTGCGCCTGTGTCGACAAGCAGATTTGCAGGGGTTCTATTCCTGGGAGCTCCTATCCCTGCTTTCACGGTTGGTCTTCCCCAATGATCAGGGTGGAGGTGTGCTACCACACCCTGGGGAAGACGCCTGCGTCCCGGGCGTCCCTAGTCCTCCTGCGTCGGACTACCCTGTTGAGGGTGTGCCATCGCAGGATGGACTTCCGACACCGGGAGGCGTGGTTGGTCAGACAGAGAGAGGGTCTGCAAAAGGTACGAATCAGGTTTTCCGTTGAAAAGGTCCATGTTGTATCCACTCTCCCTCAGCTTCATCCAAGCATGCCACCGCAACGGGTCCATGCCCGGTGGCGGGCCCTTGCTTCCCTGGTCCACTCGTGGCGTGCCCTGATAAGCGGGGGGGGCATCGCCGGCGGAAGCGGGGGTGGTGGTGGTGGCAGTGCCATCTGTTGCTGTTGATGGTAGAAGGATGGGGGTGGGGGCAGAGGTGGTGCCTGAAGCGTAGGCGGCGGTTGGTGGTAGGATGGAAGGGGTGGAGGCGGGGTATAGGTGGGCATCTGCGAGGAGGGGCACTCTGCGACGGGGTGCGTTTTCCCTGGTCCCTGACCGGCCTGTCCCTTTCCTTTACCAAAGACACGTCCTCGGGGTTTCTTCCCCTGATTGTATTGGGCCGCCTTCCCCGCAGCATGATCCTGGGAGGCGGAAGCTGAAGACTGAGCGCCGTGGTTGGCGTACGTCACCTCCAGAATGGAGGGGTCTTCGTCTTTAGCATTCCTCCTATGATTCTTGGGGGGCTTTAGCGCACCAGCACTTCTCATGGCGGTAGATATTCTCCTAATGCGATTCCTCAACTCCGCCCATGTCTCTCTCTGTGGATCGTCCATTTGAAGATACTGTTTGGCCTGTTGGCTAAGAGATCCATGCCTCTCCCGCGACACGAGTCAGGTTCCCGGAAGAGATTGCTGAATTTATGTCAGCAAGGGTAGTCCCAGTGGCACACTTACGCGCCAACATGGTGAGATCCTCACCTTCCAGCCCTGCATAAGAGGTGGTTGCCGTGGTGACCCACTGCACAAAATTCTTTTCGGTCAATGAACCTAGCTCTTCAGCAACGGCTTTGCACTCCTCTTGCCGCCATGGGCGATTCTCCACAACAGTCTTAGTGCGTGGCCTGTTGTTGTTTATAGTCACCGTTCTATTGGTGATGCTCACCGGATTAACCGGAATGGGTTCCATCGAATCCGAATCGTCCTCCGACTGTGAGGCTGGATCCTGATAGAGATCCAGGTCATCCTGCTCAGTAGAGCCGTCAGGATGCACGACAGAGCTAGCAGTCTGGGGGGTCCTACTTCTCTCTTTG